>NC_090057.1:723402-901115 GCF_038355195.1 Osmerus mordax | reverse complement strand
GCTAAGCTACTAGGGGCCTCATGAGATAGATCTCTCCCTTTTATTAGTTTTCTTTTTCCTTCCTTCCTTCCTTCCTTCCCTCCCTCCCTCCCTCCCTCCCTCCCTCCCTCCCTCCCTCCCTCCCTCCCTCCCTCCCCTCCCTCCCTCCCTCCCTCCCTCCCTCCCTCCCTCCCTCCGTCCCCTCCCACTCTATCCTGTCCTCTCCCTCCCCCCATGTCTTTGGGGTTGATGGTCAGGTGGGGTCAAGGGTTTGGGGGGGAGTGGGAGCTGCTGTGGGGAGGGTGGTCAGGGGGTTGGGGGGGAGTAAGTTGGGGAGAAGTGGGGGTTGCTGGGAGTGGAAACACATGATTGGCCCCCAGAGCGTTCCACTGGGGGGGTCGCTGGCACACAGGAATCACGAAAATGGATTGAGTGTGTGTATGTATGCATACATTGGTGGAACATAATTAAGCGTGGCTCTTTATGACGACACTGATGTAAGTCCTGAGCTAACACACCCACCACCCCTCACCGGAGAGGGTGGGTTCACCTCCCAGGTCAGGGAGGGAGGGAAAGAGAGAGAGAATATATATAGAGAGAGAGAGAACAGAGAGAGAGAGAATAGAGAGAGAGAGAGAAGAATAGAGATAGAGAGAGAGAGGATAGAGAGAGAGAGAGGATAGAGAGGATAGAGAGGATAGAGAGAGAGAGAGGATAGAGAGAGAGAGAGGATAGAGAGGATAGAGAGAGAGAGAGGATAGAGAGGATAGAGAGAGAGAGAGAGAGAGAGAGAGAGAGAGAGAGAGAGAGAGAGAGAGAGAGAGAGAGAGAGAGAGAGAGAGAGGATAGAGAGAGAGGATAGAGAGGATAGAGAGAGAGAGAGAGAGAGAGAGAGAGAGAGAGAGAGAGAGAGAGGTTCTCATCATTTGTTCTGCTAATGGAGTGCTGGCCGTGCTCCAGGTGGGATGTGTTGCTGGGGGCAACGGGACAAGAGGAGTCTGATAAGGTCTCCTTAAGACACACACCCTTTACAGGACAGGAATGTGTGTGTGTGTGTTTCAGGCAAGGAGCAGGAAGAAGAAGAGAGCTGTTCTAACCATAGTTCCACGTTCTCAAGTCAACTCAGAACAGAAGTGCACTAGAGACTCAGGAACAGTCTGCACCAGTGTTGGAGCACAGCAGGTAAACAAGAAAACCACTAAGGGTTTCATTCTCTGAACACTTCAACTGTCTCCTAGAATCCTTTCTTTCTTTCTCAATCTCAATCCCTCCTCTCTCTTCCTCTCTCTCCCTTGACCCCTTTCTCACCTCTTTGAACTTGAATCATGATTCTTTCAGCTTTCTCACTTCTCAAAGCTCCAGTATCCAGATGTTGGGATGAGTCTAAATAACAACACACTTATTTGATCTTCTGAACACATCTCTCCACACAGCCTTCCCTGCCAGGATGTGAACCAGCAGAGCTGCAGAGCTGACTGGATCCACACTCATCCATGACATAAGACAGGGTGATGATTTGTGGGCACTATCTACCAACACTCTACTACTGTTCAATATTCATCCTTTATAAACAAGGTACTGTTTCAGCTGCTTCCACAGCAAGCTGGCATGAGTGTATTGGCGTGAAGATAAAGGGCAGAGCAGCAGTAGAGATACAGGACAGATAGAGGATAGAGCAATATGCAGATGTTAAAGGAGATGTTAAAGCCTGTTGAAGCTTCTGGGAAACGTAATGGATGACCGACACACCAGGAGGTACTCTTCTCACTGAGAGAGAGGGGGATGAGAGGAGGAGGGGGAGAGGGGGATGAGAGGAGGAGGGGAGAGGGGGATGAGAGGAGGAGGGGGAGAGGGGATGAAAGGAGGAGGGGAGAGGGGGATGAGAGGAGGAAGGAGGGGAGAGGGGGATGAGAGGAGGAGGAGGAGGAGGAGGGGAGAGGGGATGAGAGGAGGAGGGAAGAGAGAAGAGATTTTCCCAAACTACCCTGCAGAGTTGGTCCTCATTGTCGCCCCTGGGTCGCTGCTCTCCCTCTTACCCCTCTTGCACTCGTTCCACTCCTCTCTTTTCTCTCACCACCATCCATCACTTGATGACCTCCTCTCCTTCTCCAGAGCGCTCTCCTTCTCCAGAGCGCTCTCCTTCTCCAGAGCCCTCTCCTTCTCCAGAGCGCTCTCCTTCTCCAGAGCGCTCTCCTTCTCCAGAGCGCTCTCCTTCTCCAGAGCGCTCTCCTTCTCCAGAGCTCTATTTTCATTCCCCCTCCCTTGTTTTCTCTGTTAAACTGTTCTTTCTTCTAACCTCAACAGTCCTCCCATCTTAGGTCATCTATATCCCTCTCCTCCTCCCCCCTTTCATCTTCCTTCGCTCTCACTGCTCCCTCTCCATTCTCACCCCCCTTTTTGCTGTCCTTTGTCTCTCCCTCGCTCCCCCCTCTGGTCCAGGACAGAACGGTCAGAGGATATAAATGACGCTGGATGTGAGGCTGACCTGCTGGTCAATATTGACTCTCCCTGCAAACCCCACAAAGAGAGGGAGGGAAACGGAGAGAGAGAGACAGAGACAGGGAGGAGAGACAACAAGGGAGAGAGAAACAGAGAAAGAGCAAGAGAGAAAGACAGATTGAGAAAGAAAGAGCGAGAGAAAGAGGGAGAGAACTAACCTCTGATCCTGGATGTTTGTCAAGAGATGGTTCAGCATTAGGCTTGACGTTAGTGGACACTTTCTCTCATTTTGCTTTCAGTAGGAGAGAAGGGAGAGAGGGAGGGAGGGAGGGAGGGAGGGAGGGAGGGAGGGAGGGAGGGAGGAGGGAGGAGGGAGGGAGGGAGGGAGGGAGGGAGGGAGGGAGGGGAGGGAGGGAGGGAGGGAGGGGAGGGAGGGAGGGAGGGAGGGAGGGAGGGAAAAAGAAAGCTAATCAAAGGGAGAAATCTATCTCATGAGGCCCCTTGCAGTAGCTTAGCCTTACAAATACACACACACAGACACACACACATGGTATCTGTAAGTTCTCTATCTGTCCATCCGTGTCACATACATGTGTTGGCATGCAGTCTTCGTTCTGGGTGACAGTAATCACCGTTTTCTGTGTTGACATGATTCCCCTTTCCTGGCCGCCCCCCACCCCCCCCCCCCCCCCCCCTTACCTGCACACACGATTTTTCTTCTTCACAAACAGGAAGTCTTGATGTGCTGATAGTGTGCAGCTGCTGTTGAAGCCAGGCGTGTGCAGAGGTCATGAACATGTCAGGAGTTGGTGGACGTCATGGAGTCAGTTACTGTGAGTTTGCCAGCTGTGGGGTGATGCTGGGGTCCTATAGGACCTGCAGCCCTTTAGGGCCCCAGCATCACCCCAGCATCACCCCAGCATCACCCCAGCATCACCCCAGCATCACCCCATCATCACCCCATCATCACCCCAGCATCACCCCAGCATCACCCCAGCATCACCCCAGCATCACCCCATCATCACCCCATCATCACCCCAGCATCACCCAGCATCACCCCAGCATCACCCCATCATCACCCCAGCATCACCCCAGCATCACCCCAGCATCACCCCAGCATCACCCCAGCATCCCCCCAGCCATGTGTAGAACATGGGTCATCCTCAAAAACACACTCCTCCTCCTCCCCCTCCTCCCTCTCCTCCTGCCTCCCCCTCCCTCCCCCTCCCTCCTCCTCCCTTCCTCCCTCCTCCTCCCTCCTCCTCCCTCTTCTCCTCCTCCTCCCCCTCCTCCCTCCTCCCCCTCCTCCCTTCTCCTCCCTCTCCTCCTCCTCCCTCCTCCTCCCTCTTCTCCTCCTCCTCCCCCTCCTCCCTCCTCCTCCCTCTCCTCCTCCCTCTCCTCCTCCTCCCTCTCCTCCTCCTCCCTCTTCTCCTCCTCCTCCTCCTACTCCACTGAAAGAGTACCACGGTGCCGGGAGCTCTGAGGAGACTGGGTCTGAGACAGGAAACAGGAAACTAACTCACAGGATAGAACACTGAGCAAAAGAATTAATGTATGTGTGATAAGAGGGGACATTACATGTGTGTGTGTGTAAGTGTGTGTAAGTGTGTGTGTAGAGGATATTGCTCTCTCTGTCTGCTGTCTGGATGAGCTCCAGTTAGTACTTCTTTGTTGTGTTACACAAGTTAGGCCTCTGCACCATCCCTGTGTTTACACAAGGCTTATTACAATAGACACACACATTTACTGTACACACACACACATGTATACATACTGTCCACAGTGTGAAGTTGTTTCATGTTCTCCTCCTATAGAGCCGGTCTGTGTGAATGGGACAGTCGTATGTGCTGACGCCAGCATCAACACAGCTAGCAGATACTGAGCATTACTGAGCACTCACTAAGTATGCATGCCTGTTCTCTGTTCTTCCTTCTCTCTCTTCTACCCTCCCACCCCTCTTTCTGCCCCCCTCCCACCCCTCTTTCTGCCCCCCTCCCTCCTCTCTTTCTGCCCCCTCCCACCCCTCTTTCTGCCCCCTCCCTCCTCTCTTTCTGCCCCCCTCCCACCCTTCTTTCTGCCCCCCTCCCTCCTCTCTTTCTACCCCCCTCCCTCCCCTCTTTCGACCCCCCTCCCACCCCTCTTTCTGCCCCCCTCCCACCCCTCCTTTCTACCCCCCTCCCACCCCTCTTTCTGCCCCCCTCCCACCCCTCTTTCTACCCCCCTCCCACCCCTCTTTCTGCCCCCCTCCCACCCCTCTTTCTACCCCCCTCCCACCCCTCTTTCTGCCCCCCTCCCACCCCCTCTTTCTACCCCCCTCCCACCCCTCTTTCTGCCCCCCTCCCACCCCTCTTTCTACCCCCCCTCCCACCCCTCTTTCTGCCCCCCTTCCACCCTCCCTATCTCTCGTGGGAGAAAAGGTGTTTACATTTGCTAGCATTCCCCAGGGCATGCCTCACTTGAACCCTGGAATGTTCAATTGGCTGTTTGCTTGCAGGCTACATCATTAGGCTACATGATTTACATAGTTAGCAACTTCATAAGGTCCATATAGCTATAATCCACCTAGCTAGCATCCACGTAGCATCCACCAAAGATGCGATGTAACATTTTCTGGTATCAGTACGTTCTTCAATATTTATTTTTCTGACAACTTTTTACTTTCCCTCCTTACATTTTACACAAATTATCTGTACATTCTACTACTTACATTTTAATGCCAGGCTCGTTATTTTAGTTTAAATCTGAATTGATCTAAAGGATTTTTTTTTTTTTAAGTTGATGAATACTTGATGAGGACTCTATTGTACTGTGAAAACAGCGTTTTGTGGCATATCTATAATACAACAACAATAAAAAAAACTGTGTTCAATTTTGTCAAACGTCACATACTGCAAGCTTATGTGACAGTATGTAACAGACGTAGCAACGCTCCGTCACAACAAGGTGTCGTTCGGCACTCGCTGGGCTCGAACGCACGGCCTCTGACTAGCCAAGCGCGACTACTACCAACTACGCAAAAAAAAAGCTAGCTATTCGTTGATGTGGGTGGCCTGTTATAGCCTGGTCCTAACCAGACTCTCGTACATTGCATTTGTACAGAGAGTCTGGCCTCGCTCCATTGACAAGCGTTGACTTCCTTGTAGGCGGGTACTCTGTTGAAGTTTAAACTATTGGATCTGCCCAGAGCCACTCTGATCTGCCATAACCAATCGCTAGCGTTCGCCTTAGCCAATTCCTTCACCACTACTGTAACAGAGCTAGCTGTAGTAGCTGGAAAATCAAACTGTTCCCGAACCCCGTGGGGA
The DNA here is from genome assembly GCF_038355195.1 of Osmerus mordax. Lineage (NCBI taxonomy): Eukaryota > Metazoa > Chordata > Actinopteri > Osmeriformes > Osmeridae > Osmerus > Osmerus mordax. Next base: position 895,392 of record NC_090057.1, on the reverse strand, counting down.
GGAGGGCCACAACATCATGGCCACCAACAAAACTCAGCAAAATTTGTTCTTGCTCCGGCTTTAGCTGTTGGATATTCGGCAGCGTTGCCACAACGGACTAAATGGCTTTGCTTGCATCTTTCTCCGCCGCCATTACGGAACTACAACACAAACTAGCGCACAACATCAACATCATCGTTCTCAGCCACTCCCTCTGTTCGCTGATTCGCCGGTAGAAAATTCAACCTGCAAAATCTGAATTACGTACCTCATGGCCAGACCTAGTACAGAAGCAAAATGAAAATTGAGCGGAAGTACGTAGGAGGGCAGAGCCAGGCTAGGCCTGTTACATACCTGAGGAGTGAATTTCACAGGTTCACACCCGTTACACTTACACATTCAACTGCCCAAACAATACAAAAAACATTTCACGAATTGACAATGCTATGGCTAACCTTGTACCGTAAACAGTTATAGGGTTTCCAGTAGAAAGTGCACTGTAACATTAATTAAATGTAAGCACAAACGCTAATAATTATCGAAATGTTACATTATCGAATTATCAAAATATTACATTAGAGGGTACCTGTTTGCTTGGGGTGAGTCAACTGACTTAACTTTTACGCAACCTAGCCAAATTGGCTAAGGTAGCTAGCTACTTTAGCAACTGTAACTGTTAACTAACAGATTATTAACTATGTAAACGGGCTTGTCCCATCAGCGTTCGGATCTGGATTTAAAAATGTTTCAATCTTACATTAAAAAATCTACAATAAAATTGAAGTATAATGTGTATAAGTATAACGTCAGCTGGTTGCTCTTCTGTTTCAGACAAGTTAGCTAACATGTTCATTTACCAGATTGAGATGACGTGCACCACACTAACTTTCGTGAGTGCTGCTCGTACAATTGGGACCACAATCTGCTCGTTTTATAGCTTTCAGCCACAGCTTTCTCCTGTTCTACTGAAAAGTATTTAATACTCCGGGGATAGAGAACAATTTGAACCTGTGTCATTTTTAATCTCGGCTCGTACAGTGGACAGCAGTCATCACAACATCTACGAGGAATGTTTACCGCGCCATGATCGGCGCTAACTAGCAACAAAGTCTCTAAATTGGCAACATTGCTAACATTGTATTCAAAAGTCAGCTGGGTGTGTGAGGTGGTATTATAGATATGGCCTAACTTAGCAAACCTTTATTTTGTTCAGCCTTTGGAAACTTTTTTCCTCTTCAGTATATGTTCAGTAAGTGTAGGGTTCCTTACCCTCCCGGGTTTCTTGAGAGTGAGGACCACACGTGTGCATACTGAGGCTGGACACGGTGTCTGTGTCCTCGTTAAAACCCTGTCTGGGAGAACAGGAGATGGCTGATATAAACTCAAGATAAGACACTTACTGCTGCCCTCTCTGAGTTACAGCCATGTCCTCGGGGAGAGGGGGAGAGAGAGGGAGGGAGAGAGGTAGGGGAGAGAGAGAGGGAGTTTATATATGATCTAGTGTCTGTCAGCCAGACCAAGAAAGAGAAAAGAGGGACAATCAGCGACTCAATAAAGAGAAAGAGTGAGAGAAAGAAAGGGAGAGAAAGAAAAAGAGGAGATTTGTTACAGGAGGAAAGGAGAGCCTATGGGAGGAAGAGGAGAGGAGGAGAGAGGAGAGGAGAAGAGGAGGAGGAGAGAAAGAGGAGAGGAGGAAGAGGAGAGGAGGAGAGAGGAGGAGAGAGGAGAGGAGAAGAGGGAGAAGGAGAGGAGGAGAGGGAGAAGGAGAGGAAGAGAGACAGCGAGAGGGGGCTAAGATGGAGAGACTGAAAGCGATAGAGAGGGATGGAATGGAGTGATAGAAACTTTTGAAATAATATTCCAAGTACGATGGCTGTACAGACACGTACGATGGCAGTTCAGACACGTACGATGGCAGTACAGACAATCCGTGGAAGCATATAAAGCACAATATAAATACTGTACATATTCCACATTCTATAAGACCTTAGTTCGGACTTATCCCGCTGATGTGTCTGTGCTAAGAGGAGAACACCAGGAACATTCGGACAAAAACACCAGAGCATTCCAGATCACCAGAGCATTCCAGAACACCAGAGCATTCCAGATCACCAGAGCATTCCAGAACACCAGAGCATTCCAGAAAACCAGAGCATTCCAGAACACTTCTACATCACAGTTCACCACTTCTACTGAGTGTCAAAGTTTTCTGTCAACACCACATGTCGCCCCCTTCCCAACCCTGTCTTGACCTCCCCCCCACCCCCCACCCCGTCCACATAAATTACTCTCCTACGAGGTGAAAGGTCAAAATGCTATTATTCAATCCCCCTTCTTTGGTTCGTCTCTGTTTGATTTACTTGTGTCGTATTAAAACCACAGCTTCTTTACTGGGACAGCGCACAGGCTAAACAGCTCTGTGTAAACGTGAAGAGGTTGGGGTGAGTTTTTGTAGACTCCCCAGTGCACACACACACACTCATAGACTCCCCAGTGCACACACACACACACACACTCATAGACTCCCCAGTGCACACACACACACACACTCATAGACTCCCCAGTGCACACACACACACTCATAGACTCTCTTGTTCACACACACACACACAGCCTCAGACTCCCCAGTGTGTGAGGCCCACCTAGCATGGCGCTACACCTCGTAAATGAGCTGGAGGTTCCCTCCCCCCATGGTGTGGGATTACACCCCCCCCCCCACACATACACACACCCCTACACACACACATACACACACCCCTACACACACCCCTACATACACACATACACACACCCCTACACACACATACACACACCCCTACACACACACATACACACACCCCTACACACACCCCTACATACACACATACACACACCCCTACACACACATACACACACCCCTACACACACATACACACACCCCTACACACACATACACTCACCCCTACACACACATACACACACCCCTACACACACACATACACACACCCCTACACACACATACACACACACACACACCCCTACACACACATACACACACCCCTACACACACATACACACACACACACACCCCTACACACATCAAACATATGCTATGTGTGAACCTACGCACAGACAGACCTTTGCGCTGCACTCGAGTGTAATTCATTTGTGTGATTTCTGTAGTTAAAACTGACCTCTCAGTGCATAAAGTGTTTGTATAAAAAATCTGTATTATTACATTTGTGATACATCATCTTGTGCTTGATTTGACAGTAAGAATTCCCGCTGTCTGACCCCTGCATCACTGCTACATATCCACCATCTTCTCTGACATTTACAGTTTCAAACTTGAACAAAGGAAACAATTCTGATGTCTCTCTTTCTCTCTTTCTTTCTCTCTGTCTCTCTCTCTGTCTCTCTTTATGTCTCTCTCTCTCTCTGTGTCTCTCTCTGTCTCTCTTTCCCTCTTTCTTTCTCTCTCCAAACTCTCCTCACCAAAAATGACAGACTGCCTTTATCTGTAAAAAGCCATGAACTTTCCAGTAATCTAATGATGGAGATGTCATAAGGCTGTATTCATGTGAAATGCACTATTGCTCATGTGTCTGTTGGGAAATTAGATTTCAAATTAGATTAGACTTAACAGTACAGAACCAGTGAAAGGCAGATGGCATCTAACTAGAAGTGCAAAAAGCAATAGGTTAGTGCAAATAGTAATAATTGTTATGCAATGTAATTATTTATTAACAAGCTGGCAAATGGATGTCAGTGCTCACATTAAATATACCAATGAGTCAAAAAAAAAAACATACTTTGGGGCCTGTGTGATGTTCAAACATTAAATATTTATAGTTTAACATTCTTTCTTCCTGATTTTGCCTTTTTCTTTCTTTATTTCTCATGCACTCTCTTACTCCCTCTATTTCTTAGTCACTCTACCTTTCTCTCTCTACCTTTCTCTCTCTCTCTCTCTCTCTCTCTCTCTCTCTCTCTCTCTCTCTCTCTCTCTCTCTCTCTCTCTCTCTCTCTGTGTCTCTCTGTCTCTCTGTCTCTCTCTCTCTCTCACCATCTCTGAAAGGAGGTCAAACCTCTCCTTAATGATGTCACTGGGTGGGTCCATTATTCCAGGGGGTCCCAGGTCAGGGTTCTGAACCCTGCTGGACCGGTCCATTGGAGCAAGAGAAGGGGGGAGGGAACCCCTCTAGCTCTGCTGAGTGTTGAGTCTCCGACACACTCACACACACCTCCTGCCTTTTCCTGTTTCTCTTACGCACACACGTGAGTCACACCTATAAGTCTGTATGTGTCTGTACGCTTATGTGAGTGTGTGTGCGTGTGTGTGTGAGTGTGTGTGTGTGCGTGTGTAAGGGAGGGAACAGGGGTGTGTTCTACAAGGCGTTGGTGGGGGTGGGGCCTGTCTCCTGTCTAAATTCTTAATGAAGTGTGTTCACTGGAGAAGAATGCCTCAAGGATTCGATTCCCTTACTTTGTGTGTGTGTGTGTGTGTGTGTGTGTTTTAGTGCATTGTTTAATGTGTGTGGGTGTGTTTTAGTGCATTGTTTAATGTGTGTGTGTGTGTTTTAGTGCATTGTTTAATGTGTGTGTGTGTGGGTGTGTGAAAGTGCATGTGGAGACCAGTGTGATTTCAGAAGGCTTCCAGGTTATATTGTGAAATGCTTTCTGCTTTCACAAACTAATTTCTGAGCACTTTAGAAAAAGGCGTTTTCTAATGGGACCATGTGACAGCATGTTGAGTGTGCGTGCGTGTCGTGTATGCTTTAAGTTACTTCAAAGTTGTGAACACAAAGAAGAGTCATTTTGACTCATGACTCACTCTCTCACCGTTAAACACAGACTGAGCCAAGTGCATACCAAGTTCATGATTCATAAACTCAATCATTCATTTTCACATTCAATAAGTTAATTCAAGAAATTCATAACTTATTATAACATTATTATAACATTCTCAACTTATCTATCCATTCATTCATTTGTGTATAGTGTAGTGTAGTGTAGTATAGTATAGTGTCAATTCTTTTTCTTCCATTTACTGACTGCTCGGTAGCATGTTCAACGACAGCTTGCTGAAGAAGAAGAAGAAGAAGAAGAATTATTTTCACAGCGTGACTTCAGCCCATGTACTGGAGTTTAGAGGACAGAAACAGCAGTTAACTAACACGACTCAGGATAATAACACCTGAAACACAAGGAAACATTCTGCTGCCGAGTCTCTGTGAGGCGTGAAGGTCAGAGAGCTCATTTTTACAGAGAACAAAGAGAAAACACAGAGATAAGAAACTACAGCTGGTCTGTGGAGCAGGAGGAGGGGTATACACAAGGCAGTGAGGCAGAGGGGAGGCAGGAAGGCAAAGGGGAGGCAGGGATTAGGCAGAGGGGAGACAGGGATGAGGCAGAGGGGAGGCAGGGATGAGGCAGAGGGGAGGCAGGAAGGCAGAGTGGAGGCAGGGATGAGGCAGAGGGGAGACAGGGATGAGGCAGAGGGGAGGCAGGAAGGCAGAGGGGAGACAGGGATGAGGCAGAGGGGAGGCAGGGATGAGGCAGAGGGGAGGCAGGAAGGCAGAGGGGAGGCAGGGATGAGGCAGAGGGGAGGCAGGAAGGCAGAGGAGAGACAGGGATGAGGCAAAGGGGAGGCAGGAAGGCAGAGGGGAGGCAGGGATGAGGCAGAGGGGAGGCAGGGATGAGGCTGTGCCTCAGCTGTGATGGGACCAGTGCTTGCATGGTTGTGTGTGTGCTCTGAGGTTGGTGTATTCACTGGTGTTGGTGCAAATGTTTTGTTTAGGCCTGTACAGTATGTGATTCTGTATGTGTGTTTGCATGCCTGTGTACAGTACATGCATGCCTGTGTACAGTACATGCATGTATTTATCTGCATGTTTGTGTCTTTTGGTGTGTGTGTGTATTGATCTTGAACTCAGGAATGCAGTGAACAGCTTTCCCCCAGACTAGGGGGTACATTACATTTAGTCATTTAGCAGACGCTCTTATCCAGAGCGACTTACAGTAAGTACAGGGACATTCCCCCGAGGCAAGTAGGGTTGTGCCTTGCCCAAGGACACAACGTCAGTTGGCATGACCGGGAATCGAACTGGCAACCTTCGGATTACTAGCCCGACTCCCTCACCGCTCAGCCACCTGACGCCCTACCTATTTACCTGCTTCAATTTCCACGGCTTTGATTACGAGGAATTCCATCTCACACAGAGAGGTCAAACACACTCCTATTCAATTCCTCTGAGAATACGAGCAAACAAGTCCCGACAGCTCACTGGCTCCCCGGTGCCGTCGCTAGTCAGCTCTCGCTGCGACACTCCTCATTCTGACAACCAAGTTCCCCTGGATGCACCGTCTACATGGTGTTCATTTAGCAGACACTTTGATCCTATGCGACGTAAGAGGACTTGAGATTTGAGATGACTTCAAAGTACAGTACAGTTCATACAACATTGATTTTATGATGTAACAGTTCATAGCTGCGATTTTGTGTTTTAGGGAGCACAGAACTCTGGATGTCAATGAAGTAAATATTTGCAGTTCGGAGAGACTCTGACACACAGTGTGAGACAGGACAGGTCGATTCTGACTTACAGCCAACTGCTGGCAAGGACGATTACACGGACGACTAGATAAACGCTGTCATCCTTCCCCCTGGCTGTCATCCAAACTTCCTTCTTCCTCCTGGCTGTCATCCAAACCTCAACCAACCAGAATTGCAAACGATGACATTTCCTGTTGACATTTCATCTGTGGATCTGTGAGACCAGAAGAGAGCACTGTTTACATAACAGTTGTGTACACGTACTGTACAACTACACACCCTGCAGCTGGACCACGTCAGAATGAAACCACTTCAGTTTCTATCTCAAATCATCAAAGTTAATCATTAAATGAAAGGAGGTGAATACAAGTTGGTAACTGGTATCATTGTCCCATTCAGCCGATGAAGCAGACCAGGTGGTTTGTGGTTGTTGAAACGCTGATAGATTATCTCAACTACACGATGCACTGACCTGCAGGAGGTCAGACCTCTGTTAATGCATGTTTGTGCTGACAGGTACACACAGATAAGAGAGGGAGAGGGAGGGAGAGGGAGGGAGAGAGACCTGTTTGTTTGTTATAACTAAACAGAGTAAATAAATGTGTGTGTACGTGAAAGCATCACTAGGATCAGTACACACAGGAAAGCGTGTGTTTGCGTGTGTGTTTGCGTGTGTGTTTGCGTGTGTGTTTGCGTGTGTGTTTGCGTGTGTTTGCATGTGTGTTTGCGTGTGTGTTTACGTGTGCATCTGTGCATGTGTGTGTTTTAAGAGTGTTTGTGAAGTTACCAAGCAACATCTCCCACCTGGGTCATCACAATGAGACTCTTTCTCACGAAGGGAAACGATCCCACGGACCACTCCAATAAGTGAACATTGTTCTCTGTCTTCAAACAAACATCGACTAACAGACTAACGTGTGGTTGTCTAACAGACTAACGGGTGGTTGTCTAACAGACTAACGGGTGGTTGTCTAACAGATTAACGTGTGGTTGTCTTTACTGTCATTCAACACAAGTCAGCACGTTAACTAGTGTCACTGTACATGAGAGTCCACGAGTGTTTCCCAGCCTGTAACCACCAACAGAGTCAGAAGGTGAGAGATAGTTCGATAAAGATACATTGAACAAAAAGAAGGTGAGAGATGTCTGTGAGGCCTGTAACCACCGACAGAGTCAGAAGGTGAGAGATGTCTGTGAGGCCTGTAACCACCGACAGAGTCAGAAGGTGAGAGATGTCTGCGAGGCCTGTAACCACCGACAGAGTCAGAAGGTGAGATATGTCTGCGAGGCCTGTAACCACCGACAGAGTCAGAAGGTGAGAGATGTCTGTGAGGCCTGTAACCACCGACAGAGTCAGAAGGTGAGATATGTCTGTGAGGCCTGTAACCACCGACAGAGTCAGAAGGTGAGAGATGTCTGTGAGGCCTGTAACCACCGACAGAGTCAGAAGGTGAGATATGTCTGTGAGGCCTGTAACCACCGACAGAGTCAGAAGGTGAGATATGTCTGCGAGGCCTGTAACCACCGACAGAGTCAGAAGGTGAGATATGTCTGCGAGGCCTGTAACCACCGACAGAGTCAGAAGGTGAGATATGTCTGTGAGGCCTGTAACCACCGACAGAGTCAGAAGGTGAGATATGTCTGTGAGGCCTGTAACCACCGACAGAGTCAGAAGGTGAGATATGTCTGTGAGGCCTGTAACCACCGACAGAGTCAGAAGGTGAGATATGTCTGTGAGGCCTGTAACCACCGACAGAGTCAGAAGGTGAGATATGTCTGTGAGGCCTGTAACCACCGACAGAGTCAGAAGGTGAGATATGTCTGTGAGGCCTGTAACCACCGACAGAGTCAGAAGGTGAGAGATGTCTGTGAGGCCTGTAACCACCGACAGAGTCAGAAGGTGAGATATGTCTGTGAGGCCTGTAACCACCGACAGAGTCAGAAGGTGAGATATGTCTGCGAGGCCTGTAACCACCGACAGAGTCAGAAGGTGAGATATGTCTGTGAGGCCTGTAACCACCGACAGAGTCAGAAGGTGAGAGATGTCTGTGAGGCCTGTAACCACCGACAGAGTCAGAAGGTGAGATATGTCTGTGAGGCCTGTAACCACCGACAGAGTCAGAAGGTGAGAGATGTCTGTGAGGCCTGTAACCACCGACAGAGTCAGAAGGTGAGATATGTCTGCGAGGCCTAGCAGGATGCATGTCAGGGCTTCATGTAGGTTTCTTTACTTCCATGTCATCTTCAGCGTCAAAGCAGCAGACTCCCTCAGAACCACCCGTCTATTAATATCCTGGATCAGAAGGAGAGAGAGAGAGGAGGAGGGAGACAGAGAGAGAGAGAGAGAGAGAGAGAGAGAGAGAGAGAGAGAGAGAGAGAGAGAGAGAGAGAGAGAGAGAGAGAGAGAGAGAGAGAGAGAGAGATGCTTTGCTGATTGCCAGAGCACTCAAACTTTTCTAGCTCTTGATCTGAAACATATCTTCATGTTCATCAAGTCTAGAAGTCTGACATGCTACAAGTCAAGAGGAGGACGGACAGTCACACTCACACACTCATTACCACACACACACACACCAGAACAGTTTAGACTTGTGCTTCCTCTCCACGGCACACTCTGCACAGCTGCCGGGGTCAAAGATCATCAGTGTCCTGGATGGTGGTGTGGTGGAGAGGGTTAGGGCTTGATTTCAGGCTGTCTACGACTGTCAGCACTTCCGTGCAGGAATATGATGTGTCTGTTAGAGCGGAGAGAGAGAGAGAGAGAGAGAGAGAGAGAGAGAGAGAGAGTAAAGGCCACTTCCTGTAGAAAGCTTGTTACAGATCTCTAACATGCTGCTGAGACACAAGGAGGAAAGGGGGATGATGAACTGAGAGAAATGCCAGAGAAAGTAGCCCTTCTCCAAAACACACTGTCCCCCCTCCCCCACACGCACACACATTCCTGTAGGACGTGCTGACCCCACCAGCCACCAGACAGGAACAGCAGCAGACCAGGCCACCAACAGCACCCGACCATTTCATCTCTAACAATCCCACAGCCCAGGGCATTGTGTGTGAGTGACCCATGAACACACACACACACACAGACATCTTTAGTCACTCAGGCTTGCTGATACACACACATGGTCAGGTCTTGGCCAGGTCACCCTTGCAAAAAAGAGATTCTTAATCTCAATGGGAACGATCCTGGCTAAGTAAAAGTTATAATAATAATAAGACGTTGGCAGACTTCCAGAACATCTCCCCTTGTGATGATTGGCTGTGGATGTTATCAGGTGCTGCGGACGAGGAAACTTCCTTCAGGTTCCATGTTTCTGAGGAGGAGCAAACACTGTTTCTTCTTTCTAAATCACTACATTCCAGAGGCATGCCAAAGGCTTACCCTCTCTGACACACACACACACACACACTCACACATTACCAAGACATGATCTCTTCCGAGGGAAGATGGAGGGGAGAGGAAGAATGAGGGAGGAGGGAGAGGAGGGAGGGAGGAGAGGAGAGGAGGGGAAGGAGGGAGGGAGAAAATTAAAGAAGAAGAAAATGGGGGGAATAAAGGCAAACAGAAAATCCTTTGTAATTTGCAACATCATACTTTGGCAGTGTGTCTGGGAGGCTTCAGTGACAGTGTGGAACTAGGAAATATCGAGCAAATATCTATAGATATAATGATGTAGAGATGTGTGTGTGATAATGATATGAGTGTGTGTGTGATAACTGTGTCATGATGTGTGTGTAAGTACCGACACAGCAGCAGCAGTAACAGGTGGAACTCTGAGAGTGAGAGTGTGTTGGGGATGATGTTATTTTACAAGTGGGAACAAGAGACCTCATTAAGTGTGTGTGTGTTCAAATAAGATTGTGTGTGCACATGCGTATGTGTGTGTATGTTTCACTCAATTGTCAGCAGGAACAAAGTAAACGCATATGGCGTATTCATGTGTGTTAACACACACACACACTCTGAGTCAGCAGAAACAGGAGCTTGGTGACATGGCTGATGAACTTGTGTGTTATTCTTCAATTAAACTATGAAGCCAAGAAACTCTCCTCATCCCTGCTCACCTTACACACCAGCCCTCCACTCTAAAAGCTTTCTCCCTCCTCTCTCTCTCTCTCCTCCCTCTCTCTTTCCCCTCCTCTTCCCTCTCTTTCTGTCTCTCTCTCCCCCTCCCCTCTCTTTCTTTCTTTCTTGTTCACAAACTTCCTGACAAAGCGTCACTTCATTCTTCGTATTTTTTTACATTTCTCCTCCATCACTATTATTTAAACATTTTACTTACTGACACAGACACACACACACATTTACATTTAGCAGACGCTCTTATCCATTCTGCACGGCCAGGAATCAAACTGGCAACCTTCTGATTAATAGCCCGATTCCCTAACCGCTCAGCCATCTGACCCCCCCCCCCCCCCACACACACACACACACAGAAAGGCTTCAATCCATACATAACAGATCCATAGGTGAGCTACCAAAAAGTTGCTGTGTTTAAGCACAACATTTCTCCTTGGCTGCCTGTGAACTTCCTGTATGTTGGCTGTGCGGTTTGTTTCGCCTGCAGTACCCTAACCCCACAGCAGAGGGAAGCACTGAAGCTTTGGAAATTACGAGCTTTGATTGGACGCAGATCTCACAATTTACATTTAGTCATTTAGCAGACGCTCTTATCCAGAACAATATTCTCATTCAGAAATCCTCATGTTCACTTCCTTTGTGATGTAAATCAGACGGTCTGAAAACTGTTGTTGATATTCACTGTAGGATAAGACTATTACCAGACTCCACAATGGTGTGTGAGGCCGTGTGAAATGTTTTCTTACACACACTCCACTATTATATGAAATCATGATGATCAGGAAGAGGAAGAGAAGAAAATGCCTATGGTTTTACATTTTCAGAAATTATATATATTTTTATCGAAACGCGCAGATAGACTATTAAACTCATTATAATTCCTTGACTTTTGGAAGAGTGCAATTGCACACGTTCGCAAGATATTTTAACGGATCGGTCTTTTTTGGATCTGCCGGCTGTCAAGTGCCGACCGGACACCTGCAGATCCCAGCAGAGGAAACCCAGAAACCTTTTTTAGCTCTGTGAGACGAGGGGAAAAAAACACACGACACAACACGCACGCTCCAACTTTCCATGACAACGACGCACAGTGACGCTGGGATGACCAACACTCACATCACATGTGCTGGAACCGACCGGCACGGCTGCGTTCGCTAAAGCACGCACACACACCTGTACGTGGTCGGAGACACACACGCACCAAATCTCCCTAGTCCTAATTCGGTTCGATTCCAATGTCCAGGGATTTCGCCGGTTGCATGAGAAGTGATATTCAGTTTAATTTCCCTTTATTGCTCACGGGAGTTTCCATCTACGCAGTTGGCCATGGTACAGGATTACACATAGCCTATGTCTGCCTACGTAATAGTTAGGCTACATATTCCGTAATCCATATAATGAAATACATTCAAATTTTCAGACAAAGTGACCTCGATCTCGGTTCAGTTGGTTCTTCATTGAGTTCACATAATAAAATGAAATGACAACGCTGTTCATGTTGAACAGCAATGCAGGAGCTGGTGTGACAGGCTCGTAGAAATGATCAATCTCATAATTTTCTTATTTACATGTTGGTTTGTTTACTTATAATGTCACATGTTCTTATTATCCTATAACGGCGTAGGCCTATATGGTCATTTTAATAGGCCTATCATTAAGATCACCCACACATTCGGAACAAACCCAATGTAGTACAACAACCATGCAGCCCTACACTTTAACGGACTTTTTCGCTTTTACAGTAGTTCGTCTTTGAGGTTATCACCAAAGTCAAGGTTTAATAGATGAACTTCAAAACCTCCTGAGCTCCAACGGGCTCGGGCCAGTGCGCAAACATAGGACCACCCCCTCCATTCACCAGCAGCCAATCCGCGGCTTCTAAAGCTCCCAATCCGCCCGTAGACCGACCGTCTGAGCAGACAGCGTCCTTGCGGCTGGAAGAGACGGAGAAATTTTAGACCTCGAGAATCTTTTACGGTGATGTGTTAACGATTCAGAGAGGAAAGAAGACTGCTGGCACAAACGAATTGGTAGAAGGAACAGGAAGTAAAAATCAAACGGCGGTTTATCACACGGAGAGAAGTTTTGAAGGAAATCCAGAATGTTGATTCAGTGAATGTGATTTCAAGTGTAGCTCTAGACTGGCACGACAGTTGAAGGAGCGAAAGTTTCAGTCGCCGCATTTTCCCTTTTTCCAATGGACACGCACTTGGAAACGGCTGGGACACCAAGTATGGGATTACTTTTGTAATGTGGATTGCAATTGCCTTTCAAGAAAATAAAGATTTATTACAGAACAATGTGAGAAGGTACGCGTCCTGGATTCTCATGTTTCTGGATATCTTGAAAATTATTGGCAACAGTTGAAAGAAAGACGTTATGCTCAAAGGATTTTCGTCCAGGTGTCGCTCCGACCGTGGGACCGGAACGGACCTAACGCCTTTACAGCAGCCAGTTTACTGTTTAGACAAGTTCTAGCAGTCATACTTTGTTATCCGTGTTATAAACTTCACAAATGCTTTGGCAGAAATCGCTACAATACTGGATTGGATTTTAAATCGACGTCTGCATTTGGAATTTCAATCATGAACTTATTTGACAGTTTGACATTACTATTTTTGACGCTGTCGGCTGTCAGGGTAAGTTATGTGGGTTAAAATGAAAGGTCTTCAGTTCGGACAGAGAGAAATAGACTAGAGTTTCTGAAATGTGGTCAAGTGTCGTTAATGTGTTGGCCGTCCTTGTCGCTCCCCCGGCTAGGTCATTGCTCATGTTTAAACAACCTCAAATATTTCATGGCTTCAGGGATAATTAAATAGTCATTACGCAAACCTGACTATAGACTTCACGCATACAGCCCTGCGTGGTGGGCGGTGCATTTTGGTTGCTAAGAGGAAATATGTAAAGCTTCTGGTCGAATGTTATTAAGTTTAGAGTCGGGTGATTGCGGGCCTGCTAAAACCACCGTGGTGATATTATTACGCTTTAAAGGCGCAGCGCTTCATTTTGAATTATGGGAGAAGCAGGTTCTATTTTTATTATGTCACAAGATTTGCACCAGAAAAAAATAAAAATTGCATGTCATGTTCAAAAAATGTTTAGGCCTACGGTATGGATTATATAGCCTAGATACATACTTCTCCATCGTCTAGTTGTTGAGACTTGAATATGACTTAGCCGAGTTTTCTACTTAATCATTAATCTAGATTCTAAACCACTGTTGTGCCCAGCAGCGGAGCAAAGGTTGACAAGAATATTGCTGTTAAGCCTTAACAATTATTTCAGTGTGACCTAACTCCATATTGGATCGCGATGTGTTAATTTTCATTTATTAAGAGGTAGTCTAACGTGTTACTATACATCCTATACCTACCTAATTCTTATTTAGCCAACTATTCACAACCTGACACTTTTTTAAGCTGTTTGTCTATAGCACTATCTCCAACTCGATCGCAGCTTTCTCGTGACTGACGGGCTTTCTGTGAACGACTTACAGCCTAACCTCGCTACCGAGTAGCCTAGACTAAGGTACATGACTACAAACACTGCACATTCTCGCAAGTATCGTCCTCATTAATAAAACAGCCTTCAAACTCTGGGGGCCTCGCGGGCCCTCACACCACCGAAGGGGGCGGGCTCTGCAGACACACGAGGGCCCCCTATGTTTTTCTTTTTTAGATTTAAATTAAATCGGTCACCGGTTGTCCCAATGAAGGATAGTCTGACGCACTGATAATATCCCCCTTGCCACACGCAATGTTGTGTCTCTCTGGTGTGTATGTGTGTGTCTGTGTGTGTGTCTGTGAGTGTGTGTGTGTGTCTGAGAGAGAGTCAATGCGCATGGGCAATTTTGTGCCGCTACACAGTGAAAGCAAGCAGATCCCACGTGAATACGTTAAATTATTGCCAGCCATACCGGCTACAGGTTGCTCGCCTTCATTCAGATGTTAGTTTACCAGGGTAGAAACATTTTCGAAAACTGAATAACTTGAAAGTTAATGACAATGTCGCCTTTGGCTTCGACACAAAACAAACATAGGCTAGTTGGTGATCTTTGACAGCGTCCACGTCACATCGAAAGCCTGGCGCCACGTAGCCAGTCTGAAGCGGTTAAACATATGTAACTGCTACTGCCGAGTGTAATTATGTCATGTTGGCAGAAATGTATAACCTCGAACGTGTTTCTCTTTGCTCTCTCCCGTGCAGGGAGCCCACATACCAAAGGAAGGCGGGAGGAGCGCGCATGACGGTAGGTGTCTGGTAGGGCATCGTGGGAACAGCTTTAACGGGGCTTCCTCGAAGGCAGAAAGCCAAACGGGATTGTTGAGGTTCACGATGACAAGAACAGAGAAACCAACGGTGCTCTCTGGACTTACATATAACTGCAGCGCCACCCAGGGGACGGCCCGAGTAAAAACAACATTAAGAACACAGTAGGCCTGTTAGAATATGTAAATAACACAGAGAATCGGAACACATTCCGAATCTGAAAAATTATTTGAGGTTAAGATGGGGCAATTAGTATTTTAAATGGATGATAGGAATGGAATTTGCTCCTTGGCCATTCCCTGTTTTTTTTTGTTTTTTTACCCAATCCAAAATTGCACAATATTTTGTATAATCAGAAGGCAGCGCTGGCGTGGTTTTGTGTCATGCTGTGTTGGGTTTGGCTGGGGAAGCTACTCTGTTAGGGGTGAGATCTGCTCATCCCCAACAGAGTCAGCTCCCCCTCAGAGACACACTTCAGAGATGTGGCCATGTGTTACCCAACATTGGCATCTCTGTTATGTGGGAGATAGGTAAAGATGAGAGAGGGGAGGGAGAGGAGGGGAGGGAGAGGAGGAGAGGGGAGGGAGAGGAGGAGAGAGAGGGGAGGGAGAGGAGGGGAGAGAGGGGAGGGAGAGGAGGGGAGAGAGGGGAGGGAGAGGAGAGAGGAAAGTGGAGGGAGGATGTGGGCTAAACTGAGAGAGGGAAAAGGTCACGTAGATTATCCAGACTTGATATCAAGATATAATATAGATTAGCAACCAGAGGATGTGGATTTTGATGTGTGTGTAGTGAGATGGTGTGTGTGTAGTGAGATGGTGTGTGTAGTGAGATGGTGTGTGTGTAGTGAGAGGATGTGTCTGTAGTGAGATGGTGTGTGTGTGTGTAGTGAGATGGTGTGTGTGTAGTGAGATGGTGTGTGTAGTGAGATGGTGTGTGTGTAGTGAGAGGATGTGTCTGTAGTGAGATGGTGTGTGTGTGTGTAGTGAGATGGTGTGTGTGTAGTGAGATGGTGTGTGTGTAGTGAGAGGATGTGTGTGTAGTGAGATGGTGTGTGTGTAGTGAGAGGATGTGTGTGTAGTGAGATGGTGTGTGTGTAGTGAGATGGTGTGTGTGTAGTGAGATGGTGTGTGTGTAGTGAGATGGTGTGTGTCTCAGAGTGCTGTCTTCTCCTGTCTACAGCTGGAGCATCGCAGACACACTCTACACACTGTTTACTGAAGGTGTGTGTTGGTGCATGTGTGTTTGTCCGTGTGTGTGTGTCCGTGTGTGTCCCCGTGTGTGTGTCCTGCAGTGATCCCCTTCATGGAGGTGTATAATAAGAGCCTGTGTCGGCCCAGAGAGCTGCTGGTGGAGATCCTGCAGGAGTACCCAGAGGAGGTGGAGCACATCTACATCCCGTCTTGCGTGGTGCTGACGCGCTGCGCAGGATGCTGCAACGACGAGATGCTGCAGTGCACCCCCACCTCAACACACAACATCACCATGGAGGTCAGACCCTGACCCCTGACCTCTCACCCTACACCTCCCCACCTCAACACACAACATCACCATGGAGCTCAGACCCTGACCCGTGACCTCTCACCCTACACCTCCCCACCTCAACACACAACATCACCATGGAGGTCAGACCCTGACCCCTGACCTCTCACCCTACACCTCCCCACCTCAACACACAACATCACCATGGAGGTCAGACCCTGACCCCTGACCTCTCACCCTACACCTCTCCACCTCAACACACAACATCACCATGGAGCTCAGACCCTGACCCCTGACCTCTCACCCTACACCTCCCCACCTCAACACACAACATCACCATGGAGCTCAGACCCTGACCCCTGACCTCTCACCCTACACCTCCCCACCTCAACACACAACATCACCATGGAGGTCAGACCCTGACCCCTGACCTCTCACCCTACACCTCCCCACCTCAACACACAACATCACCATGGAGCTCAGACCCTGACCCGTGACTTCTCACCCTACAGCTCTGAACTCTGACCCTTGACCTCTCACTATGATACTTCTCACTTTCTCATCTGACACAAGTATACCCAAGTGGAGAGCAAGTTAGCTTTTTTTTACATGACTACACATAATGCACATACTTGTTGACATCTTTAGTATATGTACGTATGTTTGTACTTATCCTTTGTAAGTAGACTTTAAGTATAATATTCTGTCACTTGGGTAGGCTTGCCCTCTGACCTCTGAATCCTCGTTCTCTCTGACCATCTCCATGGAGATGAAGACGTGACCTTTGACCTTTTAACCTCACCTCTAACCCCTCCTCCATCACCCCAAAACATGATGTCACTACGAGAAGGTACACCATGACCTGACTCCTGACCTCTTACCTCCTTCCCTAACCTGTACCCAATACACAAATATTCCTTAATCCTCAATATTTTACCTCCCTCCCTCTCTCCGTCTCTCCCTCCATCTTTCTTTCTTTCTCTCAACAACACTGACACTATCTCTCTCTCTTTGTCTCCCCAGATAAAAAGAATAAAACCACAAAGGCAACAAAATGATATTTTTATGAGTTTTACAGAACACAATTCTTGTGAATGCAGGTAAGAAAACACACACACACACACACACACACACACACACACTGCTCATCTAAGACCATGGTCTCCACATAGATCTCTTTTTCCTGTCATTTTTTCTCTGTCCCAATCTCAAACACCTGAACAGATGAACCCGTGTCCCAGCTCTCTCCAGAACGCTGTGTCTCTGATAGTGAATCAACACAGCCCCGAAGCACAGACACGCTGTGTCTCTGATAGTGAATCAACACAGCCCCGAAGCAGAGACACGCTGTGTCTCTGATAGTGAATCAACACAGCCCCGAAGCACAGACACGCTGTGTCTCTGTTAGTGAATCAACACAGCCCCGAAGCACAGACACGCTGTGTCTCTGATAATGAATCAGCACAGCCCCAAAGCACAGACACGCTGTTCAGGGCTGGATCCACTTCTCTTTCCATTATCATTTTTATGACCAATCATAATTGTGTCAGATAATCTCCAAGAATGCTGTTCAGGTGAACGAGTGACATCGATTCCTTTACAACCCTCCTTCACAAACCTTTTTTTTTTACAAATCTATACTTCATCCCAGGGTCAGGACTATCACACCACAATGTCCACAACTGCCAGAGACAGCCACCAAAAACTCCTTTCTGAATTGAGAAGAGACTTTTTGGGAAGCCTTTCTGTACTCACAGAGGACGAACTCCTGGCCCTGCAGTCCTGATGTATGAATCAAAACTGGATCAACATGGTTCATGTTCAACACATCTTCCAGTTAATGTTGAAGTTTTCTTTGACCTCAGAGCAGAGTTACGAGTATTAAACAGTTTCCCAACTCCTGGCCCCATGTTCTCTGTGGATTAGCTGTTAGCTCTGCCAGCAGCCCTGTTGCTCCACACTGCTATCAGCAACAGAGCTGTCCAGTTGAGCAATGAAATAACTTGACAAGCCACTATTGTTGTCAGATGTGGGTGTTAGTGGTGTGTGTGTGTGGAGTGTGTGGGGTGGGGGGGTGAGGTATGCATGTTACACACATAATTTGCGTAAAGAAATTGGAGAGTGAAGCCAGTATTGCTATGGCGACTCGGAGAGACCGAGTGTGTATGTAGGACCTCACAGGCAGACGGCTCACGTTGATGATGCGTACTGTTTACCTGGACACAGGCACTGGGGTGCGATGTCATCTCATGCCGTTTGTTTCTCTGTTTCAGGCCGAAGCCAGAGGTGAAAGAACCGAGAGAAAAGTGAGTATAAACTGTTTCTGTGTTCGGTGTTTAGACTCTGGATCTGGCAGGGGATTGTGGGTGCCTGTTCTGTTTCATTCTTGTTTCCATCTCTTTCTCTCTATACGTCTCTCTCAGAATCAGAATGGGATTTATTCGCCATGAAAGTTTGCACAGACAAGGAATTTGCTTTGGCAGGAAGGTGCATACAATAAACATATAGGGACCTCACATTTTTATATGTGGACTATCTATACTAAGGGTACATAAACTAGCAGTACTAAGTGGAATTAGAATTCAATTAAATATACAATAAAATAATAAAATATAAGTTGCCGAGCGCACCTAACGACCGAGGCAGTCTTCATCGGTGCCATCTTGGATCAGTCATCTCTGTCTGTCTTTCTCGATGTCTTTCTGTCTCTCTCCCTCTCTTTCTCTCTGTCTCTCTCCCTCTCTTTCTCTCTGTCGATGTCCCATAAATCATCTGGATCCACTTCTCATTCCATTATCATTTTGATGACCAATCATTGCTGTGTTACACACGTAATCTCCCAGAATGCTGTTCAGGTGAACGAGGTCATCGCCCTCTGCACCTGGCCTTTACATCCTCTTTTCTTATTCCTCTCTCACTATCACCACCCTAACAGACGCCTAAAGAGCTCACCTCTCCTTTATTGCCTCCTCTGATGTTGGCGACCTGCTCTTCAGACTGGGTTCTGTGTTTTCTTCACTTTTTTATGATCAGAGCTGAAGACGGTTTGTTTGTCTAAACAACAGGAGTTAAGGATCTGAGGGTCATTCCCCTCCTCGCCTCTTCCTGCAGCCACGGGCGAGAAACAAGCTTCTCAGCTGGGGTTTATGTACATTTTTACGTCTCCTACAATATAGATAAGAATTGGATCTTGAGGCCATCGCTGACCTTGGTTTTAACTGCTTATGGTTCCGTCTTCAGCGAGTTTTCCTAACTGGAATGTTCTGGTGGTCGTTCAACTCCTGTTGAGCTACCGTACTCCACTGGGACCTCTGACCCCCCCGGCTGATGTTTAGCTGCTACCGGGAGGTCAATGATCAGAGGTGGTGAGGGGGGCGCTCAGCCGTTAACCTGCTGGTGTTTGCTGGGCAGTGATCCATGTTGTATTAGCGGGTCTCTCAGCATCTACCTAGCGACCGCAGCAGGCTTGTTCAGCAAGGCAGTTGTGGTGCATATTAATGTACTCACTTACCAGATGCTTTTATCCGCAGGGGGGATTTGAACCTGCAACCTCTTGATCTGAACTCAAAGGCACACTGAGCTATACCCAACCCTAGAGGAACTGGAGTGGGATTATTTAGCGGGTTTGAGTGCTGGAGTAGTCTGGTAGTCTGGCACCTGCAGTCTGTCTCCTGTTGAGAGGTGACGGGGCAGATCAAGGAGCTTGGCTGGATGTTCCTGGAAGCTGGAAGCTCGATTCTGCTGAACTGGGCCAGAGAACTGGAACAGGGCTGAAATAGAGCAGTCTAATTGTTCTCTGTTTGTGAGACCTGCTGAGGGAGAGGTTTGGCTCCAAACTGTGTTTTCTGGAGCCAAACAATCACATAAACTCTCTGTGTAACGTGAACATGAGATTCTTTTTAAAGAAACAGGTGCATGTACCTTATATCATTGTGTTGGGTAATATATGATATATATCATTTATATAAGTACAAGTAGGCCTACTATATAAATATATAGTAATATATACCCATCCATTTACGTATTGGTCAGCCGACTGATATCTGACACGTGGCCGTACTGCCTCCTTAACCCGCCCAGTCCTCTCAGACGTTCTGCGTTGCTCTGCCTCTTCTTCACTTCCAGAAAATCCCGGAGGGGCAAAGGCCAAAAGAGAAAGAGAAAGAAAAACAGAGACAAAAAGACTCGTGAATCGTACGTCAGTTCCGCCTCCTTCCTGCGCCTGAGTGCTGCTCAGCTGGTCTTTACGCTCGTGTGGGGAAAGCTTTTTTGTCCTTTTTAATTTGCGCCGTTTAATTTGCCCGCTGACCACACTGATTGGCAGAATGCTTCTCCGTACCCATCAGCTACACCGCTGACACTAAAATCCAACCCATGCATAGAGTTGTCAGTCTATTTCTGCGTTGGCTAATACGTTAGCGTTGTTAGCATTTTAGCATACAGTGCTAAGGAAGCACCTTAGCTAGCACACTTTGATTAGCATGTTAGCCACACAGGCTCCTGAGTTCACTGAGCATCCGAGCAGTCGCAGCAGAAGCAGACTTTCAACCCCCCATGACCTGCCTCCAACTCCACCGCCTCTCCCGTTCTCCCCTATCCCCCCCCACCCCTTCCCAGCCCCTCTGCGCAGGTCCTGCCCCACCTCCCAGGAGTGTGACGGGGTGCTTTGATGGGTGGTGGGGTGGAGGTCTCCTCTAACCTCTAGTGAATAGAGATAAATAGTGCATTTAGAAAGTACAGCAGAAGATCAAGGACCAGAAGAGAGTGTAGAGTTTTAACTAAGTATATACTTAGAACTAAGTTCCAAGAATTTTGGTGGTCAGTCAATAAACAGTCTGTATTTACCAGACCCAGTGTAAAGTAACCACATCTCAGCTACCAGGCACAGTGTAAAGTAACATCTCAGCTACCAGACACAGTGTAAAGTAACCACATCTCAGCTACCAGCACAGTGTAAAGTAACCACATCTCAGCTACCAGCACAGTGTAAAGTAACATATCAGCTACCAGACACAGTGTAAAGTAACCACATCTCAGCTACCAGGCACAGTGTAAAGTAACCACATCTCAGCTACCAGACACAGTGTAAAGTAACCACATCTCAGCTACCAGCACAGTGTAAAGTAACATCTCAGCTACCAGACACAGTGTAAAGTAACATCTCAGCTACCAGGCACAGTGTAAAGTAACATATCAGCTACCAGCACAGTGTAAAGTAACATCTCAGCTACCAGACACAGTGTAAAGTAACATCTCAGCTACCAGACACAGTGCAACAATAACAACATCCCAGATAGCTACAGTGCCACAATGACAGCGACAGAACAGGACCCCAACCAGCATGGCTTTACAGAGCATAATAATCTGGTATCTGTGCAATCACCGCTCTCGATGTTGAGTGTTGAGTCTGTCTCGCTTTGTTTTGTCTATAGCACTCGTCCCTCTCCTTCTCTCTTTTCTTTTCATCCCTCAGGTTTTGGTCGTCTTCACAGACCCAGTGTGCCTTTGTTAGCGATGAGAAGATAGCCGAGATGGCTATCACTCTGTTCCTCTTGTGTCAGCTATGTAAACGAAGGAATCTTTTTGGTTGCCAACTGCTGTTTTTATTCTGTTGTTGCTTACAAGGGTTCCAACCACAGCAAGAACACACTTAGGATTCATGACTGCAATTTAATAGAACAGATTTCCAATGACTGGAGGTTTTAAAATTATGTTACTGGTCGGAAGTTTGTACTCTTTGAAGATGGTTTTGTCCACCTCCCCATATGGAAACAGAATGCTGTTTGCCCTAGTCTGTCCTATCTACTTTGGTATTGTTCATATAGTTTTGTGATGAAATTCAAACCAGTTGTATCTTTAAACCGCTGATTTTCCAACTGAAATGTTTAACTGTAAGTAGAAAGTCAAGCCATGATTCAGCTTTTATTCAATAAAGTCTGAATCTTCCTATCAGTTCACCTACAGAGTCTTATTTTACTGCACACCAAGGACACAGCTGAGACAGTTAACTCACAGAATTAATTATTAATACAATCTGAATGTTTGCTGTCGGGTCCTTTGAGTTTAGCCTGAGTTCAAATGTTATGTTTTGTGTATTAAGTCACAGATGGTCCAAAGCCTGCTAATGCATGTCTAACAGTAGCCACTGTGTGCAAAGCATCTTAAAAATGTTCCCCCATACCCCCTCCATACCCCCCTTACCCCAGGAAGTGGGGGTATCCTTATCTGTGGGGGCGGGAGAGGGGCTGGGGGGCTGGGGGGATGGGGGGCTGGGGGGATGGGGGGCTGGGGGGCTGGGGGGATGGGGGGTAATCTTCCTGCTTGCATTCATGGCCGATTTTGAAGTGTGTATGTGTGAGCATTTGTGCATGCATGAGTTTGAGTGTGTGTACATGTGCAGTACCACCCCCTCATGTCCCATGCTACACCTGGGGGCGTACCAAAAGGCACATTCAGACACACACTTGCAAAAAAATATCAGGTATGTTAAGTTACAGCAAAAGCAAAGTTGTTTTTTATGAGATAACAATTTAATAATGCTCCCTCCCTCTCTCCTTCTCCCTCTCTCCTTCTCCCTCCCTCCTTCTCCCTCCCTCCCTCCTTCTCCCTCCCTCTCTCCTTTTCCTACCCTCCTTCTCCTTATCCTTCCCTCCTTCTCCCACCCTCTCTCCTTTTCCCTCCCTCCTTCTCCCTCCCTCCTTCCTCCTTCTCCCTCCCTCCTCCTTCTCCCTCACTCCCTCCTTCCTTCTCCCTCCTTCTCCCTCCCTCCCTCTCCCTCCCTCCCTCCCTCCCTCCCCAGCCACTGTGAGCCATGCTCGGAGAAGAGGAGACGGTGGTTCATTCAGGACCCGCTGACCTGCCAGTGCTCCTGTAAACACACAGAGGCCGACTGCAAGGAGCGCCAACTAGAGCTCAACGAGAGGACCTGCAGGTACGTGCAGGCCTGTGTGTGAATGCCTTGTTCCTGTGTAATACTCTTTCTAATGTCTCTCTCTCCTCCCCCCTCTCTTTCTCTCTCTCCTTTGCCTCCCAAGATGTGACAAACCCCGGAGATGAAAGGTCAATCTACAGACAAGACAGAAATGAAGGAATATTCATGGATATTTCACAGCACAGCACTTTGAACTCTCAACCCAATGCTCTCTCTCTCTGTAGAACAAACAGACTGAGAAACCACAGAGAAAACAAGAGAGAAAGAGAGAGATATTAGAAGAAAAAAAACATCAAAGAAGTGACAAAGAAAATTGATTTAAAAAAAATCCTCCCACTGTACATCTGTGTATATACCGCGATAAAAAAAAGAATACAGAATTTGTATTGCTGCTAAAGAAAACAAACTTAAAACCACAGAGGTCCCAGAGCCCGCGGCCGCCTGCTGGTTTTAGACTTTTGTGTAGCTCCACTGTGGTCTTGTTGGCAATTCATTTATGCAAAAACTTCACTGGATACTTCTACTGTGGCCAAGTGCCAATCATGAACAACTGTGTCAAGGCGTGGAGGAAACAGGGGTAGAAGACTTCCTGTGAAGCAGGAAGGAAGGAGAGAACTCCGACACAGACTTCCTTTCCTGTCAGAGCCAGAACAGCCAATAGGAGATGGTGACCCAACCCTTTGTGAAGTCACTTCCTTTTGCAAGTTGTAAATGTGTACAACTTCCTTCTTGGTCTGATGCCAAGAGAAAGGACGAGGTGTCGTTCGTTTCTAAAGGGATTCTGATTCTGTCATGGCTTGCACCGTGGAAACCACTAGTAACCACATTCTGTAGCAGCTTGGATTCCATTGAGAAAAAAAAACTGTGCCTCACAAACTGTGCTGAGAAAACACTCAAAATACTTTTAAATTATTTTTTGCTTCTTTAATTTTTGTTTCGTAGGAGGAGAGAGATGTCTGCCATTGAACTTATGAAGCGTTGGATGTTCTGTCACCACTGTTCAGTCAAGTCACAGTTGCTCACTTTAGATAATTTATAACACTAAAGATTCTTTTTCAGTATTCAGTCTTTTCCACATATTTAATTGGATCTATTTATACAGTGTTATGTCCATACTGGCATCCCCTCCCCTATCTTGTGTGGTGTCAAGGACAGCTCCTTCTCAAGCTAGCTACCTGGAGAGCCCTGCTCTTTGCTTTTTGTGACAAAGATTAAGACAAATACTATCTAGACATTCCTTTCATGGAATTCCTTTAATTCCTTCCTTTAATGAATCTATTCTGGATTTGAAAACTCTTTTATCAGAGGGTGTAGGTGCTGTGTGTGATTTTAAACCAGTGCTATTGCCTTGTGTGTTTGTTTTGATGTACGCGTTTGTCTTTATTGGTACACCCAACGTGTGATGTGTGTATATGTGTGTGTGTGATGTGTGTATGTGTGTGTGTGAGAGAGAGAGAACATGTCCACGCTTGCCCATCCTTAGATCTACATTGTGCAGATAGTAATAAAGCCTTTGCTACAAGCCAAGCCCTCCCCATCACGGTGGGGCTGTATTTACAACGATAAGAGTGCGTGTCAAAGTGCCATCTCAGTGTAACCTTGGATTTCATTACTTATATTGCTTCCTTTCCAATATTAATGTGTTTTTTTTGTGACTGTACAGTAGTAAAGCATATTTATTTACAAATTATATTGTTTTTTTTATATAAAATGAGTAAACGGTTGCTGTGTTTTGAAGGTTGTCTGGATTATGATGTCAGGGGTGTTGGAGGCTGGTGTCAAACTTTAAAGGGACACACAAGTTAGGTCAGTCCCTCTTATGTGTAAACAAACGCATAGTCAAAATAAAAATAATTCAAAAGAAGAAACGTCTACACCGCCTACCAAAACAGCAGAGTGATATAACCAGTATCATAACAAGTTATCATAACTCAGAGATTTCTTCTTTTGAATGTCTGTGTGTTAAACTATAGCCACAACAAACATTTGATAAATACTCCAACTGACCTTGTAACTGCTTCCTCCTGAAGAGCATTACAGTGTAAACAACCCCCCACTAGACGTGTCTACACACCCCTACTTAGACCAAAACGTTAGCTGTATGAATAAAACATCATGTAAAGTGATTGTGGTGCAGTGATTTTTTGTTTTGAATGCAGAGTTAATGTGGTAGGCCTACACAGCAACCAGATGCTATTGTAAGGATCTTCAAGTTCAATAAATACGATTTATTTGGGACTTCACTGAGTTGGCGTTTACCTCCATCAGTGGGATAATTACTATGACAACCGGCGGGAAGGGATAGTAGGGATAATCACGATGGCAACAGGAGGAACTTCAACTCTCCATCATGGCTTCCTAAGAGAACTCAACCGTCCAGCTCGTCAGGATAAACTAATGGCATTTAAAGTTACTGTAATGAATATTGGTTCGTTCGTGGAGCAGGAAATTACTGCCAAATGTGTCAGGCTGAAAGAACACCACTACAAACGGGTAACAATATAACAAGGTCTTTATTGCGTCAGGACAAGGGTTCTCTAAAAACTCATAAGCTGAGGTGAAATACTCCAGGGCACAACACAGGCTACACCGCCACTCAAGGAAGTTGGCTCTCCCCGGACCACACTCCACCCTCCCCAATCCTGTGAAAGCACGGCACTCAACGCTGGGTCAAACCCCCAATAGACACCCCAACGTCACTGCACTCTGGCACTCACTCGAACGCACACCTACGCTACGTCACTCGTGTATAGGGGAGCCCAACTATCCCCCTTTGGACGGTGCCATGCTCCTCGCACCCTGTTCTCTCCCACTGCCAGGTAATTCAATAAAGCTAATTAAAATGGACAAGACAACAGACAATGATAGGGTACTTAGCCGCCGCTTGGCGAGACCCTCCCCCGGGGTCTGAGCTTGGGCCCGCCGTACACTTTCCGGACTGGATGCGAACGCTCGCCACCCGCCTCCCAAAGTGCTCACGCTCCGACTAGCCTTCCTCTGTCTCCGCCAGTCCCCCTTTTAACCACTCCTCTATACCCCTTATAATCAGCCACACTTGCAGCCACTAATTACATGAGCCCGCAGCTCATTTCCATTACAGTACAATAGGTAAGATCCTTTCAGTAAAAAAAAAAAAGATGTGTTCCCTTTAAACAAATCGTGTAAGATGATGAGGCCCTTTGAGAATGGTTTAGCAACACAAACAGCTCAGTGCCAGTGGAATGTCGATTTATAATTTTGGAGCGGCCCTATAGTTTCCAGACAATTATGTTCGAGCAATCCTGTTCCAGACAATTGCGTCTGATGAGGGTTTTCCTCCTTACCAATTTTGGGATACCGCTATCTGATTGAGCTGGAGGAAAACCTGCAGTTCAGATTTTAATGTATTGTATGTTCCACTAATTGCAATTTTAAACTGCATTTCAAATAAGAGTCCCAGATACTGCAAGGTAAAAGATAAAACAAAGCTATATGCCTAGTAGCCTACGTGCAACCACAGAAATTAGCCTGCATCAACTAGCCTATAGCGACTTGGCCCATACACTACACTGTACTACAGTGTGTAGGATGCCAGGACGCTGTACTAGCCTGTTAGCCCGTTAGCATGCCAAATTCCCATTTAATGTGGATTAAGGGGCGGTTGTTGGGTCTTTTGTCGTGTTTGTTTTTAAACAGCACTCTCTTAGTCCGTAACTCGCCACTTCTGGCAGGATTAGCCTGTTGGCAACCGGCGCTAATGGTAATGCAGCCGTGCAAGAGCGTTCTCTAACACTGCCTTTAGCTCAACATTACAGCCGTTTATAGCCAGACAATATCCTTGCTAATCTCAGGGCCCCTTTTCACGGGGGCAAAAAAATCCCCAAAGAATGTCATATCTGAATGAATTTATGTGTGATTTTCCAAAGATCATGTAGCAGAGGTGAGATAGCTATGTTCTCCTGTGCAAACGTAGCTAGGCCATGCTAGTAAACTAACACACCGTACTTTACACTGACTGTTGGTTTAACTGCAGTCTGTAACCTATTTGATTGTTTATATAAAGAGACGTTTTAATGTGTGATCCAGCGCTGGAGTTTTTCTTTACTCCTACGACTTGTTTCATCAGGGGGGATATATCATAGAAAGAACAGCGTGATGAAGTGGATTCTTGACTGATACGGATCCGTGGTTTCCTACCCTCGTTTTAAATCAGACGTTGAGGTCAGTTTTCTGTCCTGTGGTAGTTTAAGCACAGAACTTTCCCACACACTCGATCTCATGTTAGTTCTTATCGCTGCGTGGAAACAGTCTGTTCCCATATATACTGTGTCACTTCATTACGGTCGGTCAGTAATCTTGAACCGTATATACATCAACATCCACAGAGAGCCCTATGACTGATCAGACTAAATATTATTCTTTGAAATAATGAGAAAATAAAGCATAATTTGGTGTTCTATATAAAAGCCTTCAGACATTTACCCAGAGAAGATAAGACCCACATTTTAATGTGTTATTATTTGTATTATCCTATTAAACACAAGAGATCAATGTCAGATCCCAGGAAGGGACACTGGGGGATACAAGGATAACTAAATGTATACATTTCTTCCACAAGAGGTTAAAAAAAGTACAAAAGCCAGTTAGATGTGATGGTCAAGGGAACCAGTAATGTTAGGAGAGGTGTAGGTTTCATGAGTGGGACATCAACCCACTTTTTAAAAACTGCAAATCTGTCTGTCTTCATGTGCCACTTCAATCGCAGCAACTCTAAATCTAGCCCCAGGCTTCTGGGCCTACACAGTGGCCTGCTGCCCCTGGTTAACCCTCCTTGACAATGGTGTTGCAATCATCTTGGGCGGCATCTCTCTCTCTCTCCTGGGGAAGGGTTAGGGACCTCTCACATTCCTGAATGACTTTACTGCCATAGACGAGATAACTGCATGGACTCAGACACTACAAGCAGCTGCCCATACATCAACACATTCTATTCATTTAGCGGACGCTTATATCCAAAGCGATTTTTTTTTTGAAGTTTCAAAATAAAGTTTCAAAAGAAAGTAAAAAAATAAAGGTATCAAAAAAAAGGTTTACAAAAATATTTTCGAAGGTTGAAAAAATACTTTTTTTTTTAAAGTTTTAGGCTTCTCGGTTCTTTATGTGTATGAAATAAAACTTTCGAAAGGTTGAAAAAAAATAATTTTCAAGAAATGTTTGGAAAAAAATAGAATTTTTGGTGGGGTGTTGTGTGTGGACCAAAACGTTTTGGAAAAAAAGTTTCTAAAGGTTGAATTTTTGTTGTTGAAAAAAAGATATATTATGTATACCAGTCTTTTTAAACATGAGAATCTGTACTTCTATTTGAGTAAAGTATGTGTGTACTTCTGCCATCTCTGGAAGTGTGCACTGGGAGGCAGCTCAGGTCCGGCACGTTTGACCCAGAGAGAGAGAGAGAGATTCTTTACATTGCTTCTGGTGTGAAAGTTAAATCTAGATTGAGGTGGAGGTGGAGGGTTGCGGCAGGGAAGGATGACTCCGTAGCTTTAAGAAAGATTCAGCGCAGCATGGACGTGCCGTCAGCTGAATCACAGCCTCATGAGTGTGTCTAGTGAGCCGTGTGTTTACTGGATTAAAGATGTACGTTGTATGTGTTCAGCCACACATACCTTCTCACACTAGGAAGTAATCCATCCCATTATTACTTCCTCCGATTTGAAGTACAACTGGTTCTGTCTCCCTCCTCCTCCTGTCTCCCTCTTTCCTGTCTCCCTCCTCCTCCTGTCTGGAGGGAGGGAGGGAGGGAGGGAGGGAGGGAGGGAGGGAGGGAGGGAGGGAGGGAGGGAGGGAGGGAGGGAGGGAGGGAGGGAGGGAGGGAGGGAGGGAAAGCAGGGCAGAGTTGATACACACCTCCCTAGGGTATTAACAAAGAGTAAAGCCAGTCTCTTTTTCTCCATTCTCTCCTTCACATTCACTTTCTCTCTACTCCTCTGTCTTGTGTTGAATGTACAGAAATCAGTCCTGACCAGGGTTATTTTACTTTAAGTATCCATAACAAACTTTGACCTGGTGGCATGAACACAGGAACACAGTGGAGTCCGTGACTTTTCCCTCACAGACTGTTACTCATGCCCTCCCAAACTCTGACACGCCACTGTTTCACCTACACACTCACTGTGTGTTTGTGCTCTGAATAATGATTTTGTGGGTGTGTATGTGTGTCTGGTGAGTAATAGGCGGGTGTGAGAGAGAGGCTGAGTGAAAGAGAGGCTGAGCGAGAGAGAGGCTGAGCGAGAGAGAGGCTGAGCGAGAGAGAGGCTGAGTTAGAGAGAGGCTGAGTTAGAGAGTGCATCTTACCTCAGCATCAGCGCTCCAGACTCCAGAGAGCGCCTCGATCTTTCCTTACAGCAGGAGACACCAGGATGGGCTTAAAGGGAAAAAACAGGTTTAAAACAGAGGGTTGAACAGAGGGTTGTTCATAGATACTAAACACTTCAACACAGATGATGCACAATAAACAAGCAACACCAGGCTGATAACAAGTATCTTATGTAACACCAGCGCCTTCCATACTGCTAATGTTTAGCATGAACCAGTAATACCTGTAGACCTACCATCCATACTGCTAACGTATAGCATGAACCAGTCAACTGTTGGTGTATAAATAAATACAAAGTGCATGGCAGTGTGCCCTGCCTATTAGCTGTGGGTGTAGGCTCCCTGCCCCCAGAGCCTCGACCAGGAGACAGAGAGCTTAGCAGGCAGAGGGGCAGCAGGAAGGAGAGATTTAGAACATTCTCCATGCGTTCGTGTTAAGGGGACCCCAGTTGCTGACCGCTCAAATCATTCACATGTGATTGGCTTGGCTTCACTGAGCAGAGCCAGGACATGCTACCTCCAGGGGCAAGAAGCCGCAGGGTTAAGCTGTGTGTGTAATGGTATGTTTATGTAGGTGGTGTGTTTGTGTCTGTGCATGAGTGTGTGTATGTGTTTGTGTCTGTGGTGTATCTGTGTGCGTGTGTGTGTATCCACTCAAACAACAAATTAGGGCACCGTCATAAATGTTCATTGGCCAGACCACTATTTTTAGGATGCCTCCTAGTGTCAACGTGTAATTGGAAGCCTGTGTGCGTGCGTGCGTGTATGTGCATGTGTGTGTGGTGTGTGTTGCATCACTTTCCCTCTAGCTCAGATTTCTCTAACCATTCCCAGAAGCCTCTATGGTACCAGTTTACCCACAATTCCCTCTGATTGTCCCTGGTTTCAAGGATCACATGCAGATAGCAGAGTCACTCCCACAGGAAGTCCTCAGACTGATTACCTTCGTATTATACACAACCTCCTCACATTACAGTAACTGTTTCATTCATACTTTGCCTATACATTAGGATAATATTCCGTGAGGTTAAGTGGATTACGAATAATCTTCTTACTTTGCCATATTTAGGGATTTCGTGTTCATGGGTGGATAGTTCTAGTCAAATCCATTAAGGAAATCTAACAGGGAGGCATGGATAGCTGAACTGCATCAGGAAGCATACTCTACCAGGGCACCTACTGCAAACTGAAACTAGATTTTGAAAGTGTTAATTTAGTAGCTGGGGTGTGAATGATGGTGATAGTGGACCTGTTTTAACACTCAACAAGTGAAATGAACCCCCAGGTGTTAAATGAACACTTTGAAATGTGCTGCTCAGGAAAGCCAAGTTCCTCAGCGTGTTTAGAGATGGAGAGAGATCTGTCTGGTGGTCTCAAGGTCACGCTGATAAGAGTACCAACCGGCGTACATACACACACACACAGGGTTACTTTCTTTCGAAAGACAGTTAGCCAGAGACCAAGAACGCAGACATAACATGGTGGAAAACTTCCATGTTTAACTCAGTAAAGTATTTGTATGTCTGACAGGAGCTGGCTTGGTTTAAACAGTTTCAGAATAAGTTAACAATTTATTCCTCAGTCCTCTCAAACTGCTGAGACTTAACATTCACTTACACACATTACAGTATTTGAAAACTTAGGACAAACTGAAACAGTGTAACCTTATCTGTTGAACTATTCAACTAACATCATGTGATCTGTATAGGCCACATATCAGCTAGACGGCCTTTAATGAGTTTTCCCCTGCTGGTGAATAAACAGCTTTTACTATCTACAAGGGGACCAGGAGAGATGAAAGCAAGTACCTAAAACTCTGCACTGAGCAAGGAGAAACACATTAAATCGACTCAATCTCTCTCTCTCTCTCACTTTATCACTCACACCTGTCCACTTCTCCCTCCCCTCCCCCCTCCTCTCGGGTGACAGAAGGTGACAGGATGACCCTGCCTGCAGGTATGCCAGTAAGCCTGCTCTGTCACCACAATGCTTCGTGCAGTCATTATGTTCAGGACCTTCTTTCAACAGCTGGCTTGCCAGGGTCAGGACCTCACAGGCCTGGTGTGTCTGTGTAGACCACTCTGCTGACACATGCTCAAGCTCTGACGCTGAATGAACAGACTCATCACACCCTTTCCTTCCACCTTCTGAAAGTGGAGGATGAGGAGAGGATAGGAGAGGAGATGAGGAAAACTGGAGACTAGGTGATGCCAGTCTGTCAGTAGATAAGGCTTTAAAGGGAGAGAAGAGAGGGAGGGAGGGAGGGCATTTCTAGGCAGCAACCTTAGCCAGAACCTTTCTAATATCGGTTGCAAAAAAGGGCATGTGTTTAGTATATCTGCGAAGATTGTGTGTGTGTGTGTGATGAAGGTATGTGTGTATACTGTATGCATACAAGTGCATGAGGTTGTGAGGTGATCATTAATAAATAATACTACATGAATGAGGCAGAGCTGTGAAAGTCAGACAATCAGAGCAAGAGCGCAGTTGCATTATTATTTATATCCCTGGCAAGGGTGATTGTGTGTGTGTTTCCCTGGCAAGGGTGAGTATATGTGTGTGTGTATCCTTGGCGAGGGTGTGTGTATCCTTGGCTAGGGTGTGTGTGTGTGTGTGTGTGTGTGTGTGTGTGTGTGTGTGTGTGTGTGTGTGTGTGTGTGTGTGTGTATGTGCATCCTTGGCCACGGGGAGTGTGTATCACAGACTCAGACTTCAGTCGTCATGCAGGAAACATACTGTAAAAGGCCAAGGTGAGTATGAAGGGCGAGAGAGACACACTTACTACACAAACACTCACACACACACTTACTACACTCACACACTTACTACACACACACACACTTACTACACACACACTCACACACACTCACTCACACAATTACTACACACACACACACACACGCTTACTACACACACACTCACACACTTACTACACACACACTCACACACTTACTACACACACACTCACACATTTACCCCACACACACACTCACACGCTTACTACACACACAGACATTCTTGCACACAATCCCCCATGTTCTTTTTTTCTCTCTCTCCTCTCTTTTCCCCTCACCCTATACATACCTTTATCTTATCTTATATTCCCCCAAATTAGGAACTGGCTGGTTGTTGTGAAAGAGCCTCTGAAACCAGCGTGCTGTGACCTCGTGACGGTCTTGGCTCAGGAAACAACCGTTTACAAACCAACGAGGGCAGAGAGGAGAAAGAGAGAGAGGCCAAATATAACTCTGGGCGTTTGGCAGGGTAGGAGGGTAAGAGAAAACAGGTTCTTAGAAAGTGGCTTCGGGAACAATCCTCTGCTTCTCTCTTTCTCTCTCTCTCTCTCGCTCTCTCTGTCCCTCTCTCACACTGTCCTTCTCTCCCTCTTCCTCTATCCCTCTTCCTCTCTGTTTCTTGTTTCTTCCTCTCTTCTCGCTCTGCGTTTCTCTGAGCTTTCAGACAGTAAACCTCCCAACTGCCACATCATGCAGGCAGAAGGGCATTTGGTCCAAAATGTGTTTCCTTGTCAAAGGAAGTAGCACTGTTCAAACTGTCAAATGTTTCCCTCTTTACAGAACTCACTCACCCACACACACACACCCATACACAGCCTCTCCCCCCACACACTAATTAGAGCCATTGAAAGGGGTAGTGCTTGTTGCTAAGAAAGGTTGATGTTAACTGAACCTTTAATGGCATGTGTTTATGCTCTGGCTCCACTGGCAGGGAAAGCAGGGGGTGTTAGTGGAAGAAACATGGCTGCTTGACTATGGCCACTAGATATGACATCACCATGCACCTGGAGATGACACCAGCATTACACTGACCAATAATAAATTTGAACCTGCGATGTCTAGAATGCGTCAAATGCTCCACCACTGAGCAATGTTGGTTTTCCATGTAGTTACTTTGGAGTCTGTACTATCTGGACACACAATTGTGTGTGTGTATTTGTGCAAGTGCGTTTATGTGTGTTACTGTGCGTGTGTGTGTGTGCATTTGTGCGACTGTATTTGTGTGTGTGTGTGTGTATTTGTGTGACTGTGTGTGTGTGTGTGTGTCTTCTGTCCTGTTGTGCCCTCTGGCCAGTGACATTGCATCACAGGAGAGCTTTGAGAATTCCAGGAATCTCTGAAGAACCCAATCAATACCCTGCTCCACAAACCACAATGTCCTCCCAACGCTCCTGCAACGCTCCCGCAACCCTTGCAACACTGTACCATCCAGGCTGACTCGACCGGGGGTCAGACAGGGTTTGGAAACTGGCCTGTAATGGTGATCTGCAGCCTAAAACCTCTTGGTGCTACCGGCCCCATCACCAACAGTGGGTCCGCAACATCCCACTGCCCCCTGGTGGTCGCAAGCTGTGTCAGCGGCAGGGCTGGGCTGGGGGTGCATGTGGAAACATGATGGCATAAATCCAGTTTATAAACAGAACTACGAGGGCTAAGCTAACAGGCTAAAATTGTAGCCTGCTTCACATGGCTCTCAAAGCCATGTGAAGCAGGCTACCTTAGTGGCTAGCTGGGCCGTAGCTGGCATCATCACGCTGCCACATCACTAGCTCTAAGTGAGTCCCACGGTGCAGGTGGGTCCCAGTGTGGAGGAGAGGGCCTCAGTGTGCAGCAGCACCAGAGAGACTAGTCTGATTGTGCCAACACAACAGGTGTCTTTGCACCCTGAATGGAGCTCTCACTGACTTTGTAACCAACTGATTAAAGAGGAGATTATGGAGGACAAATAAACCTACTCAGATTTCAGTCTGCCTGATTCAAACACCCTCCCTCCCTACCTCCCCCTCTCTCTCTCCCTCTCCCTCACAGTCGTTCAGACTTGCACGCCCCAGAAAAATTCTAAGTCACTCTCACACAAAAATCCTCCTTTACAACACAAATCCACTTTAGCTACAGAACAAACACACACACCTCCGCTAGACTAAGCTGTGCTGTGAGCAGGTTAATGTTTATGTGTGTTATGCCTGCAGTGATGAACTCACAGCAGCCAGACTGAAGGTCAGCCAGGCAGGGGAGGTGGAGGAGGGTGGGGGAGGCCTGCCAGCCACACGGGTATCTGGTTCACTCTGCCAACAAACCACAGGAGGAGGAGGGGGAGGAGGGGCAGTGCAGGAAGGTGGAGATGTGGATGGAATCGACACAGAACAGCTTACATAAAGACTGACACACGCTGGCAGAGTTAGGATAAATACATGTGTCAGCTTTGAACCGGGAAGGAGAGTCATGCTGGATCAAAGGTACAGCAGTAAGATTTACAGTACAGACTCATAAGAAGCCCAGCTCTGGCACTGGAGTGCTGTGACCAGCTCTCTGATGTGAAGGTTCTTTCCCACACGAGCCATAATGAATGGTATTACATCCCAGTTTCAGTCTAGGTTTAATATTTCAGAGTCACATTTCAGTTTCAGCATAGGTTTAATATTTATACACCGAGACAACAACGTCATCACAAAGAGCAACTTCGGATTTCATGGGACCAGTCGCAATTCGTAACCTATAACAACAGAACCTGAAATTAGCTGACAGTTAACGGTAATTGTCGCTCCTTAAAACAACGATCGGGAAAATTCAGACTGTGGAGGAGACCATGAGAGCCAGGCAGCAGATGAATAAAGAACAGAACAGAACAGTGTATATTTGTGTCTGAAAGAGAAAGTGTGTGTGTGTGAGACCGAGCAGCTTTGGCTGCCACCTCCGAATTGGTCTCAAACACACACACACACACACACAGACGCACACTCACACACTCATCAGTAAGCAGCTGACAGCCTGGAGCGTTGCCAAGCACAGCCTCGCCACGGCAACGTGCAGCTCTCCTCGTCCACATCCCTGGCAACCGTGCCAACGAGTCACACAGACGAGAAACGGGTCCATTCATAAAACTCACGCGGTCAAACATGACTTCACAACTGGGCACGACTAACCTCAGTTCATACAGTAAACATAACCTGCGGCTATAAAGACGCACGCTGTGGGAAGCTTGAAGCTTTCTCAAAAAAAATTCCAAACCACATTTAAAACACCTCTGAGGTAATCTCAAAGTTCAGAAGATAACTGCCTCGGCGCGTGAACAGATAACTGCCTCGGCGCGTGAGCAGATAACTGCCCCGGCCCGTGAGCACTCCTGCTGAAGAAGTATCAGCTCTTTATCGTTTTGTCATGTATTATGTTGCCAGAATGCCACATTTCCATTTTATTTGGATTCCATAAAATTGTACTTCATTATCTGCATGACACTTGCATTACTCCTATTTACCATACATACACATACAGTATTTGCCAAGGTGCTGGGAGTCCTGGGAGGGTGTGAACCCTAGCGTGCTCCTGTAAAGCAGATTTAAACACACACACACACAGTTCCTCAATCACATCACAGTCCCTCGACACATGCGCTGATGCAATAACACAGCAATAGAGGAGATGAGGGGGGAAGAGGAGAGGAGCCGTCTGTGTTCCATCTCCCCCTCAGCCAATGGGATGGCTACATGTCATCAAGCTGCAGCAGTCTCCACTGCTAGCCTGTGTCTGAGGATGATGATGTCATCCAAGCAGCTGAAGACCTCATATGGCCCTGTGTGTGTGTGTATGTGTATGTGTGTATGTGTGTGTGTGTGTGTATGTGTGTGTGTGTGTGTGTGTGTGGCATGCTGGCACACACACTCTCGTGCTGGCAGTCCTAGACAAAGTAATTGAGTTAGAGAGAAAGAAAGAAGAAATTGGTGAGAGAGAGGAAACTAGATATAGAGAGAAGAAAATACAGAGAGAAATGTGGGCGCACAGGAAACCACATATATACACATTCAGTGCTTTAATGTCTGTAAACATTTACTCTCTGACTCAGTAGCAGCTTGATGATGCTCCACATTAGGCTGTGTGTGCGTGTGTCTTGAACCCAGTGAGTGTGTGTTGGATGAGGGCATGTGTCCATATAAGTCCTTTATGTGTAAGTACATGAAGATCACCCTATACATACGGACCTACCCCCCCCCTCTCACACTTATCCCCCTTATCCTGCAACACACACACACACACTTCTCTCTAGGATGACAACATGACTATGAGCTTGGTGACTGTGCATGTGCAGGGCAAGAGGGGTGTCGGGTAGTCTGTGTGTGTGTGTGTGGGGGGGGGGTGCAAGGACGAGAGTGGCAACTGCAGCCTCTGCAGCTGTGAGCCTACGTGAGCATCGGCAGGAACGCACTCGTTCTAACTCCCTCCCTCCATCCTTGTCTTTCATTCTCACCCGTCCCTCCCTCTCTCTCTCTCTCTCTTCCCTAATTCCACCCTCCCACATTCATCTGTGACTACTTATGCACCCTTCCTCCCTCCATCATGCTCTCCTCTCTCTCCTCCCTCTCTCCCTCCCCTCTCATACATTCCCTTTGAGTCTCCCTCTCATTCTTTCTTCCTCTCTCCCACTTCTCATCCCTCGCTCCCAAGCGGGCGAGAGACCTTGACAATGAGGGATGTGTCGCATTCACGGTTGGATATCTGAAACTGCTGAAAGGAAAAGGGAAGGCAAAGATCCATTCCCCCCCCCCCCACACACACACACACACACACAGGCGTCATCTAAGGCCAGTGCCTGTGTGCGTGTGTGTTCTGCAGTCTAAACCGTGTTTGTGCGTGTTTTACTGCATGTGTGTGCTATTCCCTGTATGCAGTCAAGTCACAGTGTGTCTCATGTGAACCAGTAAGAAGTTGCACAAGGTCACACACAACTGTACGTATAACAGAGGTCACGGTGTGTGTGTGTGTGCAGATTACAGGGCAGAGTGGAGGTGTGGGGGGAGGAACAGATCGAGGCTGTGGGGGCGGGGTGGGAACACAGATATGGGATGTTGACTGCCAGCAGGATAAGTCTGCAGTGCCAGTCTCCCTACCTTCATCTGATATGGAGCCGTTTCATCTGGGAGGCATCCATCCCACAATGCACCAGGCCCGGCGTGGCGGTGGTCCGAGCCAGGGGCAGCTGGTTCTCTCTGGGAGAAGCAGGTGCATCGCAACACTGTCTTCTTTGAGTGATGGCTGTACTTACAACCAGTGTTCTGCTGCCATCTAGAGGCTGCAGTCAGAACTACACATACAGCCAGGTCTCTCCTTCCTGTCTGAGGTAAGCAACAAAAGATGATAGAGAACACATTCATTGAAATAGTTTGTGTTGAGTGTGTGTGTGTAGGGGAGTGTGCTTGATACAGTCAGACTGATGGCTGAAAGCTTGTCATTAAAGTGCCTTTTATTGAGAAGGTAAAACATACAAACAGACACTAAAAAAAATCACTGGCTGTATTAAAATAATTGCAGAGCACACAGTCCTAACCCTCCCTTGTCTGCCCCCCCAGTTACCATGGTGATGAGGGGGGGGCAGTTGACTGTACTTAGTTTTATCCCTGAGAGACCAATTTTGTCACCAAGCATCCATCTCTACGACCACTTCATGGTTCCAGTATAAAAGTTTAAAAAATCTATCATTCTGATTCAGCTTCTGTAGCATTTTGATTTGTTTTTATCACTTAATCAAAAAACATGAATGTGCTAATTTCTTTGCTTCAAGGTGTCATCAGAGAGGAGGGGGGACTACAGGAAGTGGGTGGGGCAGATACAGGAAGTGGTTGGGGCAGCTACAGGAAGTGGTTGGGGAGAGCGTTTGAGGTGGGTGTCCAGTGCTTCTCTCCAGCGGGCGATGACACGTACCACATTACCACACCTGTAGGGTTCACAGACACCACGAAGTCTGTGGAGGCTTTCAGGGTGGGCATGACCCTCTCTGCAAACACGTCATAGATCTGGAGAGAGACTCACATGTTGTTGTCGTTTTAGCACTCCTGCTTCTATCTGACAGCCTTGGCATTCACAGAATCAAGCAGGAGATACTGTATGTACACACAGGGACAGGCAGAGAGAGAAAGAGAGAGAGGGGGGGGGGGGACAGAGAGAGAGAGAGACAGAGAGAGGAACATAGAGAGACAGAGAGAGACAGGAACATAGAGACAGAGAGAGAGAGAGAGAGAGAGACAGAGAGAGAGAGGAACATAGAGACAGAGAGAGAGAGAGAGACAGAGAGAGAGAGGAACATAGAGAGACAGAGAGAGAGAGCGGTGCTGACCTGGTAGCTCCCAGAGGTGTATTTGAGTGTGGCCAGGGAGGTCTGGTAGCGGTAAGGCATGTCGTCTCTCCTGCTGAAGAACACCAGCGCGCTGGTGTTACCAGACAGGGGGCGCCAGAACACATCAATACCACTCTTCTCCTGAGAGGGAGGGAAGGAGGAACACACATCGTTACATTCTCTTCATTTAGTAAACACTGACCTGAAGCTGTCAGTGGCTGGGCTGTTACCTTGAGCAGGCGTCTGCCCTGGACGCCCATGGGGTCCTGGTTGATGGAGATGGCCGCCTTGTTCTGCAGGATGGCGCGCGCGCGGCTGTCCAGCGTGCGCAGGTCGTTCGACATGAAGAGAGGAGCAGCCATGATGGCCCACAACGCCATCTGAGACCGAGACTGATCCAAGCTCAGCCCAAAGTCTCCGATGACCAGCTGGACACACACATACAGACACACACACACACACACACACAACATATTTACTATACAAGCTGCGAGGACGTTTCCTAGGTGTGAGACAACACTCAGACAGGGAGGAGGGGGGAGACAGGGAGGAGGGGGAGACAGGGAGGAGGGGGTGAGACATGGAGGAGGGGGTGAGACATGGAGGAGGGGGTGAGACATGGAGGAGGGGGTGAGACATGGAGGAGGGGGTGAGACATGGAGGAGGGGAGACAGGGAGGAGGGGGTGAGACAGGGAGGAGGGGGTGAGACAGGGAGGAGGGGGGAGACAGGGAGGAGGGGGTGAGACAGGGAGGAGGGGGTGAGACAGGAGAGAGAGAGAAAGACCATGTCCGGGTCGTTCCAGCGCCCAGGGCCTGCTGCTGGTTGGAGGACATCCTGGTTCTCAAAGAACCAATCAGAGATGGTCAACACACTGGACCAGGAGTCCTGGATGTCGCCATAGTTACGCCACAGGTTACAGATCTCCCCCAGTTGGGTGTAGTTCACCTAG
This sequence comes from Osmerus mordax, assembly GCF_038355195.1. Taxonomy (NCBI): domain Eukaryota; kingdom Metazoa; phylum Chordata; class Actinopteri; order Osmeriformes; family Osmeridae; genus Osmerus; species Osmerus mordax. Next base: position 855,693 of record NC_090057.1, on the reverse strand, counting down.
CAACCACACACAAACACACACGTCTGACTTCTTACATCCAAAACATCATACAGCTGTTCCTATAGAAACTACAGCCGATGATCAAGAATCAGGAGTACAGAGTTCCAAAGTATTGGGACACTGGCATGCATGCACGTGTGTGAAATTACTAAAGATGTCAGGAGCCGATAGGAAGTGACCTCAGGAGAAAGTTACCTTGGGAGGAAGTCCACCTTGGTAGGCGGGCCAACTGCAAGAGTAGGCGATTGGCCGGCCAGTTGCATTCAGGGCCTTGGACATGAGTGGGTAGCCTATCAGAGAGGAAACGGATGGATTTGGTTCAGCTGGGATTAACATCTAAATTCTTATTTCCCTCCCTCTATCCATACCTCCCTCCATCCTCTCATCGTCCTCTCATCCCTCTCCATACCTCCTTCATTCCTCTCATTCTCTTCTCATCCCTCTCCATACCTCCCTCCATCCTCTCATCGTCCTCTCATCCCCCTCCATACCTCCCTCCATCCTCTCATCGCCCTCTCATCCCCCTCCATACCTCCCTCCATCCTCTCATCGCCCTCTCATCCCTCTTCATACCTCCCTCCATCCTCTCATTCTCTTCTCATCCCTCTCCATATCTCCCTCCATCCTCTCATCGCCCTCTCATCCCTCTCCATACCTCCCTCCATCCTCTCTCCCCCCTCACCCTGCTCCTGCTCCGTAGCGTTGGAGTAGCAGCCGTCGTACTTCAGCATGTCCACCTCCCAGGCAGCAAAGGTCTTGGCGTCGATGTCTATCTTGTCCATGGGCGTGCCGGGGTATCCCCCACAGGTCAGGGTGCCCATGTCCCCGTAGATACCCAGCTTCAGCCCGCGGTCGTGCAGGTAGCGCGCCAGCTTGGGGATACCCCCTGGGAACCTGGAGGGGGAGGGGCAAGACCAGGAAAACACTGAGACGTGGACTTACCACACACACACGCACACACAAGCATGTAAGGCTGGGTGTCAACCTGCCCCCACCTCCCATATGCTCAAATCGGGAGTTACTGGACAGGGTCTCTGCTTGATGGGTCTCACACCTCATTGTGTAACTTACTGTAGCATTGCTTTGATGAATTGATTTCATGTTATTAAATGTATATTTAATTTAAAACTTACTTTGACCTTAACCAAATAACTGAGTCAAATAACTGTAATTCCATTGGTATTGGCATTATTTGGTTCATGTTAATACACTGTTCAATTTACCATCTTCCTTTAACCCTTGTGTTATCTTCGGGTTATTCTGACCCATCAGTCATTGATGGGTCAGATGACAAAATACAAAAACAAAGTTAAGCATTTTCTTTAAACCGTTGGGCTGTCTCAGACCCCCCCCCCCCCCCCCCCCCCCCACATTGCAAAGGTTAAAAGAAAATTATTTTTATTTGTTTTTGTATTGGGTAAACACAATGATGGTTCGTTAAATGTGCCTTTGGGTCATGTGACCCGAAGGCAGCACAAGGGTTAAACCGGGGATGTTCAATCCTGGTCCTCGAGAGCCGCTGTCCTGCTGGAGCAGGGAAACATCTAGAACATGCAGGAGGATTGAACACCCCTGCTTTAAACCATATGGGAATTAGTTTTGGTTGTTTGGCCAATATTTAACCCCCTACAAGCATGTACCCCACACACACACACACACACACACACACACAACTGTATCATGCAGAGAAATTAATGTAGACTCATACCTTGTCTCTCAAAGCTACTTTGACCCAAAAGACAATAGAGATGTCACATGACAGTCAGGTCAGTACCCTCATCACATGAGCCCTGGCCAATAGAGAAGGCCTCCACAGCTACAATATATGTCAACAACCTCCATATAAGTCACATACAGCGTCAGTCAAGATAAGATGGACTGAGGGACTTTATGTTCCTGTGAAGACCAGACAACACAAAGCTGACCTCAGCACCAGGCCTGTTCTGCTCTCCCCCGAGGAGAGCAGTCGTCAGGAGGAGAGCAGCCGTCAGGCCAATCAGAGTTTAAACAGGAACACTAGAAGTGCTGCACCCCAGTCTGACTGAGCAGTAACGCTTCATCACAGCCCGTTTCTGGGACTGCACTGGAACAGCGTGACCCCTCACCTTTTGGGGTCGGCCTGCAGTTGTCCATTCTTGTCCCTCTGATGGGAGGACCAGCAGTCGTCTATATTGATGTACACGTAGCCCAGCTCCCTCCAGCCATCCTCCGCCAGCCTGTCAGCCATGTCCCTGAACAGGTTCTCACTGGGGGAGGGAGGGAGAGAGACAGAGAGGGAGAGAGACAGAGAGGGAGAGAGACATAGAGGGAGGGAGGGAGAGAGACAGAGAGGGAGAGAGACAGAGAGGGAGAGAGAGACAGAGTGGGAGAGGGAGGGAGGGAGAGAGAGAGGGAGACAGATTTTGTTTAGATTTTTTAAAGTCTTTGTTGGGCTGAGATGTGGTTGTTGTTGTTGCACTGTGCCTGGCAAATACACAGTTCCTTGATTCTGCCCACATGGATACTGTCAGAACAACACACTTCTGATCCTTGATCTCCTGCTGTACTTTATATGTAACATTCAGCTGAGTTAAGCACCAGCAGGTAGGGTGTGGTGGGAGAGGGAAACAGGAAACACTTCCAAGCAAACGGCCATTCAGTCTAAATTAAGATTCCCATGTTTTTGGTAAAGAAAAGACCTGCTTTGACATGTGGTTAGATTTAACATCTCTGTGTTTTATAGAAAACCGCCTTATCAGCATTAGCTTAAAAACATCAAACAAAATGTCCAATATCCAAGATGTAGCAGGTGATGGATGTAGGCGGTGATGGATTTACATTTAGTCATTGAGCAGACGCTCTTATCCAGAGCGACTTACAGTAAGTACAGGGATATTCCCCCAAGGCAAGTAAGGTGAAGTGCCTTGCCCAAGGACACGTCATTTTGCACGGCCGGGAATCGAACCAGCAAACTTCGGATTACTATCCCAATTACCTAACCGCTCAGCCACCTGACTCCACAAGGATGTAGGAGGTGATGGATGTAGGAGGTGATGGATGTAGGAGGTGAAGGATGTAGGAGGTGAAGGATGTAGGAGGTGATGGATGTAGGAGGTGAAGGATGTAGGAGGTGATGGATGTAGGAGGTGAAGGATGTAGGAGGTGAAGGATGTAGGAGGTGATGGATGTAGGAGGTGAAGGATGTAGGAGGTGAAGGATGTAGGAGGTGATGGATGTAGGAGGTGAAGGATGTAGGAGGTGATGGATGTAGAAGGTGAAGGATGTAGGAGGTGATGGATGTAGGAGGTGATGGATGTAGTCAGTCAAACCTGATGCAGTTCTTGGGATCGTTCTCGCAGTCTATGTCACAGCGGTAGCGTTCCCATGCCAACCAGCCCATGGGAGGGGTCCTCATAAGGCCGTTGTCTAGGGCCAGGGTGGCCCGGGAGAACGCCAGCACACAAACCACAGCTGCCAGGTACATTACTGAAAAACACTCATTGTTAGTAATTATTAGAGATAATAAATTATAGTTACAGTTGCGTTGCATACAGGATGTATTAATCCAACTGTGAATGACTAATCACTTGCCAGACCGTTCATTAATGGCTGGATATAGATGAATCCAAAATAACAATAGCCTAGAACTTAGAGGTTTCTCGTATTTTCTCTTTCATCTGAGACGGTGAGGTGTGCGTTTAACCGGTCTGAAAGCACCAACCGGGCCGGGAACGTTTGCCCAATATTCCGGTTGTATGAAGTATTGTTACATTTACGGCAACTTATATTTTATTTTATTGTATATTTTATTGTATTGTAATCCCACTTAGTACTGCTAGTTTATGTACCCTTAGTATAGATAGTCCACATATAAAAATTTTAGGTATATGTTTATTGTATGCACCTTCCTGCCAAAGCAAATTCCTTGTCTGTGCAAACTTTCATGCTTTACGCGTCAAAGATGCTTCATTCCGTTACTATTCACAACGTTAGCTTGGCTACTTGTTTGGCGTTGCCCTCCTTTCAGTCACCACTGCCCTCCAGTCTGCCAGAGCGGCTTCCAGGTCATCCGTTATCATTCTGCTGGACCTTTCTGCAGCGTTTGATACGGTTAACCACCAGATCCTGCTCGCCAGACTTTCTGAGATGGGCATCACTGGCACTGCACTCCAGTGGATCTCATCCTACCTGTCGGGAAGATCCTACCAGGTTTCCTGGGGAGGCAAACTGTCGGGCCCTCGCCAGCTCTCCACTGGTGTCCCACAGGGCTCCGTCCTTGGACCCCTCCTCTTCTCTCTGTACACCACCTCACTTGGACCAATCATCACCTCCCATGGCTTCTCCTACCACTGCTACGCTGACGACACGCAGCTGTACCTGTCGTTCCCCCCGACCGATCCGGGGATCTCAGCTAGGATTGAGGCCTGCCTCACAGACATCTCCGCCTGGATGACCGAGCACCACCTCCAGCTGAACCTCGCCAAAACAGAACTTCTCATCATCCCGGCTAAACCCTCCATCTCCCACGATCTCTCAATCACCCTGGGATCTGCGACGGTGACCCCTTCATCCTCTGCCAGGAACCTTGGGGTTACCATGGACGACGAGCTCTCCCTCACGGCCCACATTGCTGCGGTCTCCCGGTCGTGTAGATTCACCCTCTACAACATCCGGAAGATCAGGAGATACCTGTCTGAGCACTCCACCCAGCTGCTAGTCCAAGCACTCGTCCTCTCCAAGTTGGACTATTGCAACTCTCTGCTCGCTGGTCTCCCAGCATGTGCAACCCGCCCTCTTCAGAGGATTCAGAACGCGGCGGCCCGCCTGGTCTACAATCTACCCAGACGCTCCCATGTTACCCCGCTCCTCATCTCTCTCCACTGGCTACCTATCATGGCCCGTATCAGATTCAAGACCCTGGTATTGACCTTCCGAGCAGTGAACGGGACTGCACCCGTCTACATCAAGTCTCTCCTGCAGCCTTACACCCCCACCCGCCACCTACGGTCTTCTTCAGACAACCGCCTGGTGGTCCCACCGCTCAAGACCGCCCGGTCCCAACACAAGCTCTTCTCCTGTCTGGCCCCCCAGTGGTGGAATCAACTCCCCACCTCCATCAGAGACACTGACTGTCTCTCCACCTTCAAGAAAAGGCTCAAGACGCACTTGTTCCGGGAGTACAACGGTACTTAGGAACGGTTCGCTTGACCCGATGTTAGTTTCCTCAAGGATCACAATGACTCTTGCTTAGAGACTTGTTGCTCTTGTGGTTAGTGGTAACTGATTAAAATTTTTGGTTCTCGCTGTGATATATTGTTTTATTACTGTTGCTTGCTTTTTCCCACAGGTACACTTGCACTTATAGCTGTTCATGTTGTTTGGTTGTGACTTGTTTAACTACATGCTCTTATGGTTCTTCCCTTTGGCACTTACTTTGGTTGTTCACAATGTGTGCTTCATGTTTTGGCTACTCGCGATGTTTTTTGGCTATCTTGTTGTTATGATCAGTGACCTATGCACTTTGTAAAGCTCTCTCTTGGAAGTCGCTTTGGATAAAAGCGTCTGCTAAATGAATAAATGTAATGTAAATGTAAATGTTGCCTTTTCAGCGTGAAATATACAATGTGTGGCGTGAAAGCGTGAGAAATGGTTGAAATGCGTGTATCACACGGCGAAACCGTGAGAGTTGGCAGCTCTGATAAATTACTTCCAATATTATATCGCAAAAAGTTGACTACTTACCTATGTTAAATTCTTGTTGTTGGGGAATTTTTCGGTATACAAATCCCCGTAGGCTGAAGCACCGAGTGTAGCCTGCCTTCTGACTATGGAACAAGTTTGCCTTGCATTGCTTTAACCACTTCGCTAAACGACATGATCAGGAAGTGAGAATCACATGACACAGCGGCTGGTTGTCAGCTGACCCACAGGGTTGTTCGGTTACATTCTTAATGTTTTCTTCTTCTTTTAGATTAGCTATTGACGCTCTTTGAAAGATTATTTAGACAGTTTAGTCCATTTAATGTACGTAAGAACTGCATTTTTACACTCGATAAAAATATTTTGGCAGAACAAGCTAAAGTATTTCAGATCATATGTTGAGCTTGAAAGTAGAATTTCATTACTATAGGACAGGCTATAAACTTTTTTTTTTAACCTTTAGATTTTATTATTTTTTATATCATCATTTCTATGTACTTTAAACGTCGTTTATTCTTTTTTTTTTTTTTTTTTTTTTTTTGACAGGCTATAAACTGACTCTGCTACAATCTTAGGGTTGAGAATAGTGGCGTCATCAGCAAGAAATAACTAACCAGCTAAGCAGAGATGGCAAACGTACACATATCATTCAATCAAGTACAAGTAGAAATGCATGTTTAAAAAGACTGGGGTTAAAGTTAAAGTGCTGACTACACTTTTTCAATCAAGTTAAAGTAAAGAAGTATGGGCTCTGACATATACTTAAGTAAAAAGTTGGGGGAGGAGGGGAGGGGGAGGAGAGGAGGAGGAGGAGAGGGGGAGGAGGATCAGAGGGGGAGGAGAGGGGGAGGAGGAGAGGGGGAGGGGGAGGGGAGGGGGAGGAGAGGAGGAGGAGGGGGAGGAGAGAAGGGGGAGGAGAGAGGGAAGAGGGGAGGGGGAGGAGAAGAGGAGGAAGGGAGGGGGAGGACAGGAGGAGGAGGGGAGGGGAAGGAGAGGGTGAGGAGGAGAGGAGAGGAAGAGGGGGAGGCAATGAAAAGGAGGTGATGAAGAGGAGGTGTGATATGTTAATGTGATTAATGACAGCACATCCTGAAGTATCACATTATCCTGACCTGTGGGTGGAGCTTCAGACAAACAGGAAGTTCCCACCTCCCTAGAGGAAGTGTGTGTTGTGTGTTTGGCATGCAAGCAAAACCATGGAAGAGGCACACATGGGTAAATATCAATTTTTTACAACTTTTCACAAACTTTGAACTCCCAACGACCGGTGCAGTGCATGTTTGTCTTTCAGTGTATTTAAATATTTATACAAGTCGACTGTATCTCATCTTACTGAGAGTCTCAGGAATGACTGATAAGGAAAAGCTGTTCTAATGTTTAAGAGCAACAAAAACGTATACCAGTGAAAACTACAGTTAGTCCCAAATCAGTGCGTTTGAAACTGTCAGAAATGTTCTGCTAGGTTCAGTTTGTTGAACTGTTTGGTATTTCAAACAGACTTCCTGGTTCATGTTACCATGTGTTGTGACAGCTGATTCTGAGTGGTTCTGAGACATGGCTAAACTACTTAGAGACACAAGAAAGGTTTATTCAAACACATTACGTCTGTTTGATTGTGTGATCACTGCCCGCAATCATAGAAGTAGAGTGTGTTTATAATCAATGGTGTAAAATTTGCTGTTCAATCTCTCATGGTGAGTCTTTCCCTGTTTAACTTTGGTCCATCACTGCCCCCTAGTGAATGATGTGCATGATTCCATGTGTCTCTCATTTGATGGATGCACATATATTGGACCATCTTTTCTAGCGAGCAACGCAACTACACCTGTTACACAAATTTAGATGAATGACAGAAAAATAAATCCATGATAAGTGTCTCTCTCTCTCCAGGTGTGTGGGGGGCGTTGCGGGCAGTGGTGAGGAGCGCGTCGGCAGGCTTCATCCTCGCTAAGCTCGTTCTGGCATCGGCATCCGCCCCGATCGGACCCCTGCCGGCCATTGTTGCCCAAGTAACGGGAAAAGTGGGCGTGGCCGGGCTGGGCGCCGTGACCTTGTGCCTGGCGTTCGCCGCGGCGCTCGTTTCCTTGGCTACTGGCCTCCTCGTCGGGGGGCGGGTGATGCGGCTGCTTGGAGGGGCGGCAGGGGCGGGACCGGCCGAGGTTGCTGCAGGGATCGCCGTGGTGACCGGCGCTGTGGCGAACGGAACGCTGGCGGGACTCCTCCCCGGGTGGATGTACTTCCTGCTGCAAAGCATCATGGTCCTGGCAGCCTACCCCTTCCCCAGGGCCAACGAGATGACCGCGGTCCTGTCCGTCATATTCATCTTCCTCTTCCTCTCCGTCCTCTTCGGGAGCCTGGGGGTCTTCTCCGGACTGGTCGCCATGGGGATCTCCATGGCGACCGTGTGTGCCGTCCTCAAGGCCCTATCAGAGCGGAGGACTCAGGAAACCAGAGACAGAAGCAAACACTGGTCAGAGAGGCTGCTGCTGTACTCCGTTGTCGTGGCAGCGATGGGGTTTAGCGTTGGTCAGGGGTCAGGGGTGGAGTCAGGGTCAGGGGTGGGGTCAGTGGTGGGGCCAGGGTCAGGGCTGATGCTGAGGTCGGTGTTGTGGGTGGGGCTGCTCTCTGCAGCTCTGCTGGGTGGGGCCCTGGGAACAGTGGTAGTGGTGGGCCTGGAGCCTGCGGGGGCGGAGAGGGTGGCGCTGGGGGCTGTGTTGGCCTCCTCCGCCACCCTGAGACTCGTCCTCCCAGCATGCACTGCGGGCGGGGTGGGGGGTCTGCTGGGGGGGGCCACTGCCGCGGGCGTGTTGCTGGGGGCCGCCGGCGTTGCCTCGGAAACGGAATTCAAAACCAGGAAGACAACGTTGTTGGTTCTAGCTTCCGTCACGGCTGGTGTCGTTCTGGGCTCGCTGGGATTATCACCGGGATTATCCCCGGGATTATCACTCTCGGAACTGACGGCCGTGACGCTCGTTGCCCTGGGGGCGTTTATCCTGGGCGCACCGAGGAGCCCGTTCCACACTCAGGTAAAGCTGCGCGGAGGCATCCTCACCGGGCCGGCGCTGATGGAGGGCGTTGGCATGGAGGCGGTTTCCGCAGCAGCGTCTCCTCTCGGGGTGGGGGCGCTCGGGGCGGCGGCGCTGGGGACGGCTGCCATGGGGAGGCTGGGGGCGATGGGGGTGCTGGGAGCTGCAGGGCTGGCTCTGGGGAAGACCTTGGAAGCTGCAGCCCAGGGGAGGTGATAGGGGAGGGGTGTGTGGGAGGGGGGTTATGTGGGAGGGTGATGGGGGATATGTGGGAGGGGGTAATGGGGGAGGGGAGGGCATAATAATTACACTGTTGTGATCTCTGGTTATTATGCAGATGTAATGAACTGTGAAATGTAACACATAATAATAATAAAGGGTGAAGTAGTCTGCATTTGTTTGTGTTTGATGGTGTGCCTGTTAGAGACGAGGCTCTCCCTGCTCCCCTGCCGTCAACTCCCCTGCCGCCGCCGAACATAAACACACAATAACAGTGCCATAACAATGTCATTACTTCAGTTTCAACTGTAAAGCAACACTGGAAGAGGACGTTCTAATTAGGAAAAGAAGGATGGAGGGAGGAGGGAGAGAGAGGGGGAGAGACAGGGAGGTAGGGGGAGAGACAGGGAGGAGAAGATCTATCCGACTGCTTGAGAATTGAATAACCATTTTTACTTGAGGACTAATAGGCTAGGTCCGTTTTCATTTCCACGTTTCCACTTTATAATTTAATTATTTAAAAGGATACACGGTCAGAACTTTTTCTGTTTTCTGCCAGAACAAGGTCAAGTCTTCTTTTCAAGGATCCAAAATGGAAGCAAAAGTTTAAGACAACAACAGGAGTAATGGTTTTAATGATTTACCGATATCTGAATTTGTAGCGTTTAAAAACATCTCTCCGGTAGGTGAATGACATGGGCGTAGCCTAAGTGAATGGGCAACCAGCTGGGGTTTTTGCCCGTGTAGAGAACAACAGAAAACTTTTATTTTTAAACAGTATTTTGCTCACCAAATATGTCAGTGATGTAAAACGACAGCAAAGTATATTGTATGACAATACAATGAGTCTCACAGCGAGTCTGTGAGTTTTACCATGGAAACGTGGAGGGCCAATCGCACTTCTATGTGATCGGGATGCAGTAGGCGGGTGACTTGAAGCCTGGCTGTTCATGTTAATTGGTCGCGCCATGCACTGCAAAGACAAGAGAAGCCATATTTTGATATTTTGACTGACGTGACTGCAAGTTGGTTGATCTGCTTATGAAAAAAGTTTCGCGATTTGAAGCTAATTGTAAGAAGGGGTTCATTAGGCTATATGTAAAAACAATTAGGCATATTTAAAAAACTAAATTGATGACGCCTCTGGATAGGTAGTTTGGTTCGGTCAGGAGACTAAAAAAGACTGTTTCTGGTGAATGATGCGTGACGGTTTTTATGTAATTTACCCCAAAATAAATCATTGTGGTTAGGTTCAGTGAAGTAAGATGGAAGTCAGAAGCGAGAAGAGGCTCTTGACGCGTGCACCGGGATAACGCAAACCGTGGAAATCAGTGTTACTTCAAGAAGGAAAGGATTACAGATACTGTAATTGGACCGATTCTCAAGCAAGAATGTCACTGAATCGGGTTTACACCGGTATGGACAAAGAACAACCTAACGAGAATGGACACGGGCACGGAACGGCTATAACGCACAGGGTAACCGTGCGCAAGTCCGGTTGCTGCCTGTGTCTCCCGCGCGTAATGCGACTAACCTTCTCGCCAGAATCCCTCGAGCTGCTCTACCAGATATATTTCAGAAGGCAGCGGCAGGAAACCCTCCTCGTGCTCATGATGTTTGCCGCCCTTTTCAACTGCTACATCATCATCATGTGCGCGGTGGTGTACTCACAAGAAAAGTTGGCAATGATTGTAGTTGCGGCTGTAGGTCTGACCGCGGATATCGCACTTTACACAGTTTGCAGTCTGGGCAAACTTCCCGCATCTCCGGTTACCCGCGGCGCGGTCCCCTACTTACTCTGGCTGATGATAGCCGTGCACGTGCTGTGCTACTTGGGTCTGAACTACCAGAGTTTCCCGCGGTCGAGCGATGCTGTAGGCTGGCAGATGTTCTTCTGCTTCTCGTGCTTTCTCACCCTGCCGCTGAAGCTCGTGCCCCTGCTGCTGCTTAGCACGCTCTCGTGCGGGATTCACACGCTGGTTCACGGCATCACCATCATGCGCAGTCTCCAGGACAACCTGAAGGGCACCATGCTGGTCAGACAGGTATGGACACACACACACACACAAGACATTCTTGTTTGTCAGTGTGAGGTGTATCTTTCACAGTGATGTTGAACCTAAACATGTCATCCTCCACACCCCACAACAATCCAAGTGCCTAGATGGATGCAGTGGCGGTTCTAGACAACTTTTACTGGGGGGCCCAAGAAGTGGGGGGCAGTGTTTATTCAGAGGGGCACATTAAAAAACGGAAACAAATGATATTTAAACAACCCTGTGAAGCCTGACATATCAACTAATATCCAGAAAATTCTGTTTTCTTGTTATTATAGTGTTTATTGGACCTTAAGTCAAAACATATTTAAAAAAATCAAAAATGTAATTTACATTTGATATTTCATTTGTATCACATTTGATACATCAGGCATATTCGTCAATGTATTTATCACAACACAATTTTTTTTAAACAATAACAAATGATTTTCACTGCTTTTGGAACATTTGAGGTGGTTTGGTTCTTATTTTTTCCCAAACAGGAACCTTTTTACAGTCTTTGTAATATACATATACCATCAGAAGCTGAACTTGTAAAGTGCAGACAGCATATCTGGGAGGTCAACACCTTCCATGAACTTGTTTTATGTTTCAACAATTGCTGGTCTGGGAAGTATTATGTGAGTTTTGGATTTTCAATCACAGTGTTTCACACTTCCCAGGGGTTTAATGCCAAAAAATGAAGAAAGTAGGTCCACATCTTTGTTTTTGTATATAAAAAACAAATAAATTCCAATCTAAATATGTCTTACTATGACATCCTTACTTTTAATTAGTTTAAAATTTAACAAAATAGTGTATTTGGCATTGTGATATGACAAAATCCAGATTGCATCATGAAATACAGTATATTGGCTATGCGGGAAACTTGGTAAAATATTACTTTATAAACCTGCTGTATCATATTTGATACACACATTTTCAACACGATTTGACTATAAAATAATACATGAAACATTAATCAATTATAGGCTGCTTCAACACAGTAAATATTCATATTGAAAAATCATAAACACTATAAATGTTATTCCTACTGTAACTTTTTCAAAATTAGCAACGATCGTCCCTACCGAAAACGAACAAATCACTTTGTGACGGCGGCCATTTTGGAAATGGTATTTAAATGCCTGATACTGCCTGTAGTGCATTGAAAATCTACCAATTGGCAGAAGACATATCTAGGATCGTATGCAACAGTTTTTTTAGGAAAGTATTGCTCATGATAATGATGTAGAGGTCTCTGAAACTCATGTATCAAATATGATACAAATGGCGCTACAGGGTTAAATACTTTAATTTAGCTTTACATTAAAATCATACAAACGGCTCTGGCTCTCCCTCTTCCAGCTCCTCAGCTCTCTCAATACCTTGATATGTTTCTCTCACTTTTTTATTTACTGGGGCAAAAAAGGCTGCAATGTCCCTTCCTCGTTTCATGATGACTACTAGAAGAAGAAAAACGTGTAAAAAAAAAGATTTTTTTATTCAGTCAGCTCAGGGGGGCCAGGGCCGCTCAGCCATCTGACTCCAGTTACCATTCTATTGCTGCCAATCTAAAATGTACGTAATCAATTTTGTTTAAGTAGAACCTGTGATGTTATTTCTCCCCCTCCCCTTTTCTCATTCTTACCTCTCCTCTCCCTCCCTCTCCCCCCCCCACCCCCAGCTCCTAGCTAACCTGGTTCTGTACGTGTGTGCGGTTGCCGTGGGCGTGGTCTCCTACTACATGGCCGACAGGAAGTACAGAGCTGCCTTCCTGGAGGCACGACAGTCGCTGGAGGTCAAACTCACCCTGCAGGACCAGAGCACCCAGCAGGTATGTGTGTGTCTTCATGTGTATCTGTATGTGTGTGTGTGTTAGTTTGCATGCCTGGAAAGTTAAAGGCCATTGGGCAAAGAAGATCTAAGTAAAGAGCATGTCTGTACCTAATGAGCTAACCTTTTCCCTAAGCTCTCCCTCTCTCTCTCACACACACACGCACACACACACACGCACGCACACACACATTCTGAGTAGCTGTGGAACACCTAGGTCTGCTCTAATTACACTGTGTTTCACCTGACTGGGTCTAATACTCTGGGAGAGGCTGTTGTTGTCTCTAAGTGGATATGTTACATTTAACAGTTGTGCATGGAGGAAAGCTGTATCAAGCAAACATTCTACAAGCAAATAAATCAACAGTAGATCTTAACCTCTTTCTCCACTGTCTCTGGATTCTGCCTGTTCCGTTGGTTTTTCTGATTAAACTGATCTGCCTGTACCTGTCTTAGTAATCTGAGCATCTCTTAGAGAGAGAGACAGAAATAACAATAGACATTAAGATAGAGATAAGACATAACAATAGAGAAAGAGGGCGATAACAATAGAGATAACAATAGAGATAGAGGCAGAGCCAGTAGGTAGACACAGGAGAAGGCTCATCTTCTAGTTCTGTAGATGCAGAGCTATAGGTGTGTTCATGTAACACGTCATGATCTCTGACTGTCTGCTGTCTGTCTGCGGTGGTGGAGTAGTCCTGCGGAGCAAACAGTGAAGGGGGAGAGGAGAGGAGAGACAGTGAAGGGGGAGAGGAGAGGAGAGACAGTGAAGGGGGAGAGGAGAGGAGAGACAGTGAAGGGAGGAGAGGAGAGGAGAGACAGTGAAGGGGGAGAGGAGAGACAGTGAAGGGGGAGAGGAGAGACAGTGAAGGGGGAGAGGAGAGGAGAGGAGAGACAGTGAAGGGGGAGAGGAGAGGAGAGACAGTGAAGGAGGAGAGGAGAGACAGTGAAGGGGGAGAGGAGAGACAGTGAAGGGGAAGAGGAGAGACAGTGAAGGGTGAGAGGAGAGACAGTGATTTCAAGAGAGTTTTCCGACGGTTTGGCATTTTCATGGCAAATAGATATATTATAGAAAACTCACACTAGTCTCCTGTCTCCCCCCTTTCTCCCTCTCTCTCCCCGTCTCTGTGTGTGTATGTGTATACATGTGTGTGTGTGTGTGCAGGAGGAGTTACTGCTGTCCATCCTGCCTAAGCACATAGCAGACGAGATGCTGCAGGGGATGCAGGAACAAAAGGACACGCAGCAGCAGTTCAACACCATGTACATGTACCGCCACGAGAACGTCAGGTCAGCACACGCCAATCACACACGCCAAGCACACGCCAAGCACACGCCAAGCACATGCCAAGCACATGGCGTGCACACCATAAGAAGATGCAGGGATGGGTATAGCTCACTACAAGGTCACAGGTTCAAATTTAAGTTGCTTTTGAAATTCTCTCTTTACCCCCATCCCTTTCTCCCCCCCTTTGTCCCCCCTCCTCCATTCTCCCCACCATGTCTCCTCCTCCCCTTCCTCCCCCCTCTCAGCATCCTGTTTGCAGACATCGTGGGATTCACCCAGCTCTCCTCCGCCTGCAGCGCCCAGGAGCTGGTCAAGCTGCTCAACGAGCTGTTCGCTCGCTTCGACAAGCTGGCCGATGTAAGCTGCCTGTCTGTCTGCCTGTCTGTTTGCCTGTCTGTCTGCCTGTCTGTCTGCCTGTCTCTCTGTCTGTCTGCCTGTAACACCCTCTGTGTTACCCAGAAACACTACCAGCTGAGGATCAAGATCCTGGGAGACTGTTACTACTGCATCTGCGGCCTGCCTGATTACCGTGCCGACCACGCCGCCTGCTCCATCATGATGGGACTGGACATGGTGGACGCCATCTCGTAAGAGAGGGAGGAGGGAAGGAGAGGAGAGGTGGAGGGGGGAAGGAGGGGAGGGGGAGGAAGAGGGTAGGGGCAAGAAAGAGAGAGACGAGAGGAAGGAGGAGAGGTGGGAGTGTAGACAAGGCGAGGCTGAAGCATGGATGATGAGCCCAGGTTGTGACCCCCCCCCCCCAGGTACGTGCGTGAGACGACCCAGACGGAGGTAGACATGCGTGTGGGCGTGCACACAGGCACCGTGCTGGGGGGCGTGCTGGGGCAGAAGAGGTGGCAGTTTGACGTCTGGTCCACCGACGTCACCGTCGCCAACAAGATGGAGTCTGGAGGCATACCTGGGTAAGACACACCTGGGTAAGATACACCTGGGGGAGACACACCTGGGGGAGACACACCTGGGAGACACACCTGGGTAAGACACACCTGGGGGAGACACACCTGGGGGAGACACACCTGGGAGACACACCTGGGGGAGACACACCTGGGTAAGACACACCTGGGTAAGACACACCTGGGGGAAACACACTTGGGGGAGACACCTGGGGGAGACACACCTGGGTAAGACACACCTGGGGGAAACACACCTGTGGGAGATACACCTGTGGGAGATACACCTGGGGGAGACACACCTGGGTAAGACACACCTGGGGGAGACACACCTGGGGGAGACACACCTGGATAAGACACACCTGGGGGAAACACACCTGGGGGAGACACACCTGGGTAAGACACACCTGGGGGAGACACACCTGGGTAAGACACACCTGGGGGAGACACACCTGGGGGAAACACACCTGGGGGAGACACACCTGGGTAAGACACACCTGGGGGAGACACACCTGGGAGAGACACACCTGGATAAGACACACCTGGGGGAAACACACCTGGGGGAGACACACCTGGGGGAGACACACCTGGATAAGACACACCTGGGGGAGACACACCTGGGTAAGACACACCTGGGGGAGACGCACCTGGGAGACACACCTGGGGGAGACGCACCTGGGAGACACACCTGGGGGAGACACACCTGGGGGAGACACACCTGGGTAAGACACACCTGGGGGAGACGCACCTGGGGGAAACACACCTGGGGGAGACACAGTTGCGAGACATACACTCTGTCGATCTCGAGACGGCAGTGGAGGGCAGTGGGGATGGTTGGAGGAGGTATAATGTTCGTATGTGTGTGTGTCTGATGTGTGTGTGTGTGTGTGTCCCAGGCGTGTGCACATCTCGCAGAGCACCATGGAGTGTTTGAGTGGAGAGTTTGAGCTGGAGGAGGGAAACGGAGGGGAGAGGTGTGAGTACCTCCTGGAGAGAGGCATTACCACCTACCTGATATGCGACCATGCCAAGCCCCAACCAATCAGAGACCACACCAAGCCCCAACCAATCAGCGACACAGTGAGACACAAGCAGCACTACACTCACTGACTAGTTTGTTAATAATCAATAAAAAAACGTCAAAAAACTAAATTTCCTCCCTCCATCCCTCTCTCTGTCTCCTCCCAGAAGCCAGTGTCCAATAGAAACTCTCCCCAGCTGGTGAACACCAAGGTGACCAATGGGAGCGCAGGCTCTGTGCGCCCCCCCCACTCTAAACAGGTACTCCTGAACTACGACCCCGGACCTTTCACTTGAGCCGCACACCCTGAGATCTGGCATCAGTCGAACACACTAACACACTAATGCACACACACACGCACACACCTACCAGACTGCTCTCTGTCGCCCTGTCTGACCTCAAGGTGGCGAGCCCAACGGGAAACAAGATGGCAGACAGGAAGCAGACGAACAACCAGGAGAGCGAACAGGAACTCAACAAGCTCCTGCATCTGCAGCTACTGGAGAGAGAGAGCCAGGAGACGTGAGTGTTTGTGAGCGTGTGTGTTTGGGGGGGTTTGTAAGTGTGTGGATGTGGGTATTGTCGTAGGCCGAAAACTGGATAAGACACCTCAAGTTTAGGCGTAAGTGGATAACCACAGGTCAAGCAAGCTTTGTCTTGACATTTGGTCTCTCAGCAGAGAAACGGGGACAGTAAGGGGAGGGGGTCAGCTGATTCAAGATGAGCATGAATCAGCAGTTACAACGAGAACATAACATATTGACATAACGCTTACAGGAGATAACGAGATACATCGAGAGCAGGGTAGACTGACCATTTGGGTTTTGGGAGGACAGGGTGAAATGCCATTATGATAAGGGGTTGTCCATATGCTATAAATGCTGTCTGTATTCAAATGTTAAGCAGGCTCTCTATCTTGTGCTCAGAGAGACCTAACGTATGCTGCCTTTTTGACTTTGATCAATAAAATCTTGTGGTTGCATCTGAAAACTTGGACAGACTCCCTGCGTTCATCCTTTGCACCTGTTCGGCTAAAAAGCTAGCCACCACAGTATAAATGTGTGTCTGTAAGGGTGTATGTCTGTGAATGGGTTAGAGTGCGATCATTTCCTCTCTAAAACAGCCAGTGTTTGGCCATCCTTTCTCCTTCTCTCCCCCTCCCCCTCTCCCTCCTCCCCACCCCTTACCTCCCTTCTCCCCTCTCCTCCTTCCCTCCCCCCCTCTCCCTCCTCCCCCCCTCTCCCCCCAGGGCAGCCTCCCAGCGCTTCAGCCAGGTGTCTCTGCGCTTCCTGGACGTGGGCCTGGAGGAGCGCTACTCTGCTGAGAAAGAGACCCAGAGCGGCCTGGCCTTCTGCTGCTGCTGCCTGGTGCTGCTGCTGGCTGCTGCCATGCAGGCGCTCATAGACCCCCTGTGAGGGCCCCACACTACACACTACACACTATATACTACACACTGCACACTGCACACTGCAGCCTGGATACTATGTAGTATACACTACATACTATATACTAGGGGTGGAACGGTACATGTATTCGTATTGAAGCGAAACAGTACGGGCGTCACGGTTCGGTGCATGAAATTACACGGAGAATGCACATTATAAAAATAAATAAAACTAGTGTGCAAATTAATTAATGTAATGCAGAACTACTGTTAGATACTCGGGTTCTTTAGGGACACCTAATCTATTGCCCCACTTTAGCTCTGAAGCTCTGATTGGCGCCGCCGTGAGTCAGAGATAGCTAGCAGCACTATGGACGAGTATGGCGAGTGGTGGCGACCCACGAGAGATAGAGGACCCGCCGGCCTTTTTAAGATTGCATGTTTATACTACAGCCTGCACTGGTGTGGAGCTGAACTGTCCGTCTCTGACAGGCTGGTGGTGAACTATGTGTCTCTGACAGGCTGGTGGTGAACTATGTGTCTCTGACAGGCTGGTGGTGAACTATGTGTCTCTGACAGGCTGGTGGTGAACTATGTGTCTCTGACAGGCTGGTGGTGAACTATGTGTCTCTGACAGGCTGGTGGTGAACTATGTGTCTCTGACAGGCTGGTGGTGAACTATGTGTCTCTGACAGGCTGGTGGTGAACTATGTGACGCTGGTCATCGGGCAGTGTCTGCTGCTTGTCCTCACCCTCTGCTCTGTGGCTGCTGTCTTCCCCAGGGTGAGTACACACTACACACCACATCATGATGTCATTCCTACACATGTACATGCCTCTGAGTGTGTTTATGTGTGTGTGTGTGTGTGTGTGTGCTTATGTGTGTGTTTATATGTGTGTGTGTATGTGCCAGAATTTCTCCAGGAGGCTGGTGTCGTTCTCCATGTGGATCGATCGGACGCGCTGGGCGAGAAACGTCTGGGCCATGTCGGCCATCTTTGTTCTCACCATGGCTGAGATAGCAGACATGGTGAGCAGGGGGTTCCCTGGGACTGTGAGTGTGTGTGTGTGTACGTGCAGGTGTTTGTGTTTGTGAGTGTGCATGTGGGTCCTGCTTTGTTTGTGTAGGTGTGTATGTGTGAATGTCAGAATCAGAATCAGAATGGGATTTATTCGCCATGAAAGTTTCCGCTGTTGGCCTTGTTGAAGAAGCCAACAGCGGAAGGGAAGAAACTGTTTTTGTGGCGTGAGGTATTGGTCCTGATGGACCGCAGCCTTCTGCCGGAGGGGAGTGACTGAAACAGGGAGTGTCCAGGGTGGGAGGAGTCGCCACAATCTTCCTCGCTCGCCTCAGGGTCCTTGAGGTGTGCAGGTCCTCGAGGGTAGGCAGATTGCAGCCAATCACCTTCTTAGCAGTGCGGATGATACGCTGCAGCCTGCTCTTGTCCTTGGCAGTGGCGGTAGCGTACCAGACGGTGATGGAGGAGGTGAGGATGGACTCAATGATGGCTGAGTAGAAGTGCACCATCATTGTCTTTGGCAGGTTGAACTTCTTCAGCTGCCGAAGGAAGTACATCCTCTGTTGTGCTTTCTACATCCTCTGTTGTGCTTTCTACATCCTCTGTTGTGCTTTCTCATGTGCAGGTGTTTGTGAGTGTGTGTTGTGTGGGTGGGTGTGTGCGTGTTGTTGGTGTGTGTGTCGTCACCTGCCTGCGTTCACATGCATCATTACCTCTTCATGTGTCTGGGTATCAGCTCCCAGAGGGGTCCATTACAGCATTAGGGCGTCTGTGCTGCCTGCTGGGACCGTGTGTTCCACCTGTCAGCTTGGCAGTCAGGCAGGACCAGGAGCCAACCCTGAAAGCTTCTTCCTGCGAGCACATGCTCAATGGAGAGTGTAGCAGTGACAGCTTCTGTAATTGTAGATCAACTTTCTTGTACGTCAGCAGATGTCAAAAAGCGCTTCTATCCAGAGGCACACCTCCCCCAGCACACACACCACCCTGCATGTGTGGTCGATGTGGATTGGCTAAACTCACTCCTTGGTGTAAGTCGTTTCGTTTAGAAATGTTGTTTTGACTCCTCCCCCCTCCTCCCCCCTCCCAGCTAAGCTGCCTCCAGTCCCCCCAACCTTTCCTCAACACCAGCGCTGGCCTCATGCTGCAGTCGCTAGGCAATGAAGGATGCGCCCAAAACCCCAAACATTACAGCATCATGGCGGTGCTGTTGCTCGTGGCAACCACCATGCTGGTACAGGTCAGCCACTTTGTCAAGCTGGGGCTGATGCTGCTGGTCGTCGTGGCGACGGGCGCGGTCAACATCTACAGCTGGAGGGACATCTACGATGTGTATGACATCATGCTGTTCTCCAGGTGAGAGGAGTCCACGTCCTTCACAGCGTTTATTTAACGCCAGTCTGTGCAGTCTTTACCAGACACAGTGTAAAGTAACCACATCTCAGCTACCAGACACAGTGTAAAGTAACCACATCTCAGCTACCAGACACAGTGTAAAGTAACCACATCTCAACTACCATACACAGTGTAAAGTAACCACATCTCAGCTACCAGACACAGTGTAAAGTAACATCTCAGCTACCAGTCACAGTGTAAAGTAACCAAATCTCAGCTACCAGACACGGTGTAAAGTAACCACATCTCAGCTACAAGACACAGTGTAAAGTAACCACATCTCAGCTACCAGGCACAGTGTAAAGTAACCACATCTCAGCTACCAGGCACAGTGTAAAGTAACCACATCTCAGATACCAGGCACAGTGTAAAGTAACATCTCAGCTACCAGGCACAGTGTAAAGTAACATCTCAGCTACCAGACACAGTGTAAAGTAACATCTCAGCTACCAGACACAGTGTAAAGTAAAATCTCAGCTACCAGACACAGTGTAAAGTAACATCTCAGCTACCAGACACAGTGTAAAGTAACATCTCAGCTACCAGACACAGTGTAAAGTAACCAAATCGGAGAGTGGAATTGGTTGCTTTCCTAATATTTTATCAGCCTGTTTTATAATTCTTTGAAGTTTTACTCAACTCTTAAACTGTATTTCCTCTCTGCTCCTCAGTACGTCTCTGCTCCCTTCCAGGTACCTGATGACCATCATGATCATCATCATGATGATCAGCTTATACTACTTTTCCCGGCATGTGAGTCATCATCGTCTTGATACACACACACACACAGCATCTGATTTATAGGGTATATACTGTAGTTGCTTTATTCTTATCACGGACAGTCTGCCTGGATTTCAGATGAGTTAATTCCTTCTTTTCATCCATTTTCAAACAAACACTATTTATGCACCCCCCAGGTGGAGAGGCAGTCTCGCAGGATGTTCCTGTGGAGGATAGGGGTGCAGGAGCAGAAGGAGCAGGTGCTGGACATGAGGGAACGTAACGAGGCCCTGGTCACCAACATGCTGCCTGAACATGTGGCCAAACACTTCCTGGGTACCAAGAAGAGAGACGAGGTGAGGAGGGGGTGAAAGGGCAGGGCATGTGAGATGAGGTGAGGGGGGAGATGAAAGAGCAGGGCATGTGAGGTGAGATGAGGTGGGGGGGGAAGAGGAATGACGTGTTCTTGAGGCAGACGAGACGGTGAAAGCTTGTGCCCTCTGGTGTCCAGGAGCTGTACAGCCAGTCGTACGACGAGATCGGGGTGATGTTTGCCTCCATCCCCAACTTCTCAGACTTCTACACGGAGGAGGGCATCAACAACGGGGGCATTGAGTGCCTCCGGATCCTCAACGAGATCATCTCTGACTTCGACAGCGTGAGTCAAGAGTGTGTGTGTGTTAGTTACTACTAGACAGGTCTGAGTGTCTGTGTCTGCTAGTTACTGGACAGGTTTAAGTTCCTCTGTGTGTGTGTGTGCTAGTTACTGGACAGGTCTGAGTTCCTCTGTGTGTGTGTGTGCTAGTTACTGGACAGGTCTGAGTTTCTGTGTCTGCTAGTTACTGGACAGGTTTAAGTTCCTCTGTGTGTGTGTGTGTGCTAGTTTTCTGGACAGGTCTGAGTTTCTGTGTCTGCTAGTTACTGGACAGGTTTAAGTTCCTCTGTGTGTGTGTGTGCTAGTTACTGGACAGGTCTGAGTTTCTGTGTCTGCTAGTTACTGGACAGGTCTGAGTTTCTGTGTCTGCTAGTTACTGGACAGGTTTAAGTTCCTCTGTGTGTGTGTGTGCTAGTTACTGGACAGGTCTGAGTTTCTGTGCATCACTAAAATCAAGACGATCGGCAGCACCTACATGGCCGCTTCGGGCGTCTCCCCCGAGAGCAACACCAACGGCTACAGCAACCGCAAGGTAACCATGACTACAGCAACCGCAAGGATGGAGGATAATGATGATGATGATGATGATGATGATAAAGACCTCCTGTGTCTTAGCTGGAGGACCAGGTGTTGTTGGAGCGCTGGATGCACCTGGCCGCCCTGGCAGACTTCGCTCTGGCCATGAAGGTCACGCTGGCCAACCTCAACAGCCAGTCCTTCAACAACTTCATGCTCCGCATCGGTCAGTACGGCCTGTGTGTTGGATTGTGGGTGTGAGTGTGTGTGTGAGTGTGTGTGTGTTTCATGTGTCTCTCCTCTGCAGGGCTGAACAAAGGCCCAGTGCTGGCGGGGGTGATCGGCGCCCGGAAGCCTCACTACGACATCTGGGGGAACGCAGTGAACGTGGCGAGCAGGATGGAGTCTACTGGGGTGATGGGGAACATCCAGGTAACACACACACACATGCAGGTTCTACTGGGGTGATGGGGAACATCCAGGTAACACACACACACACGGGTTACATCCCTTTCTGAAGTTCAGACACAGGCTGGAAAGTATTTTCAGAAGAAGTCAGATTATCCAAATGTAGGATTGAGATCAATTGTCACATCTCCCCTGCTGTGTTGCTGTGTTGCTGTGCTGCCCCCAGGTGGTGGAGGACTGCTACAACATCCTGAAGGAGTACGGCTTCCGTTTCGTTCGCAGGGGGCCGATCTTCGTGAAGGGGAAGGGGGAGCTGCTCACCTTCTTCATGAAGGGAAAAGACAAACAGACGAACACAACGACCATCACCACCCTGCCACACCAAGTCCTGGAGCGCTCCTGACAGGAAATAAATTAACAAATCGTGTTTTTTTCTGTAAAAAGACCAACATTTTACTCTCTCAGACTAATATGTTTATGCATAGACATCTTTAAGCTATTGTTAGCTCTGTGTGTCCTGTTTCTGGAAACTGACATGGTTTAAAGATTAAACTTCAAAATTCGTAAGGTTCATACTCACAAATCACTCTACTCATAAATCCTGGTCTTGATTCCAACGAATCTTTGCAAAAGTGTTATTGATTTTTGATAAATCTCCATTGTCTAATCCCAAAGTGGTCAGAAACTTTTGAAGAAATTTGAGTGGTGCAGATGTATAACAGAGAGGGGTTGTGTAAGATCATTGCTAACTGTCTGAGAAAAATCAAAAAATGCATATTAATATAAAATCATCCACCCACAAGTCTAGTTACACAACTTTTATACATCTAGAAATAGCATAGTCAAGGTAAGAGCTAACACAGTAAGCATCTGAAGACTTCGAACACTGAGTATATCAGCGAGTATATGCATCAACGTCAATAACTATTTCATAGAACTGCATGACTATCAATATGCTCTATTCTCTCCGGATCAGCGCTAAGATTTTAAACAGAGATATTATCTGCCATACTCATTTATTTCAAACTGATGAGCTCAGGTTCTGTACTATTTTAGGTTATGCTTTATTTATTATTGAATTATTAAAATGTTTGCCTTAAATGTTTCGTTGTTTTTAATTTAACGTTCAGTTGCAGTCCTGCTCTTGGCCTCTGAATGTACTCGTTGCTCTCTGAATTGGTCTTTACAGATCTAGGACAAGAGTAGGCCATTAAAAGCTCTTTCTCGTCCTAAATCCTATTATAGAAAGGGAGACCTATCTCATTTAATTTTTGACAAAGTTTAAAGAATGTAGGTTGATTATCAGAGATGGCAGATTAAGTATCTTATGGTCAACACTCTTGCTTTAGGTAAGTGCACTATTCGCTGTCATCGCTGATATCCATGCTGAAGCAGTGATTCCTTTCTGAGGCACTAGGAAATAATCGGGAATTATGTTGTCACATAATGCCTTTCTAAGAAATACGTTTTTAGCATTTGTCTTTTTTTGTATAAGATGTTTAGAATTATTTTTTTTAATACGTGACTGTTGTATATTGTGTCACGAATTTTAATGTTTACATTGATTGCTCCAATAAAATTGTTACCAATATGCAAAATTGCTTCTTATGCGCCACTTTATGGATTATATAATTCTACCCGGAAGTGGGTAGTGTAGGAATTTCCGGTTACGTCAGCGTGTCTGGACTCCATTAGGGGGTTGCAGCTGTTTTGACAGAAACAACAACAAAAACGGGACGACTGACGGGGCTTCTACAGTGTCAGCGCGTTCAAGCCGGGTTACGAGGTCTGAATCCGGGGAGCTGAAACCTCCTTTCCCACCCGGGGCTTCGCCGGCTTCTAACCACGGCCGCTCTCGGTGAGGAAACTCTGGCCTCCGCTTCCTCCTCCTCCGACTCGGACACCGGCGGAGCGTCGCCGCCCCCGCGGAAGAAACACCGAGCCTCGGCGGCGGAGGGAGCAGGAGAGCCCGGGGCTTCAACAGTTGTGTTGGGCCTGTCTGGAGTTGTTCTTGGACTTGCTACATCTTCACTGCACTCTCAAGCCAGCTCTGCTATTCACTTTAACCGAAGCATCGTCAACAACCTTAGCAGCAACATGCAAGCAAACGGGGCAGGACAGGGACAGGAATCGTCGGACCTATCCTGTCTGAATAGCGCACAAAACGGGGAGTCGTCCTCTGCTGGTGGAACTCACTCCAACGGGCTGCTCTCCAGTACAAACAATGGGAATAATGTCGGTACCAATAACGGGGCCACCACCGGACCAAACTCCGGGACCTCGACCGCCTCCACAGCCTCGGGTTCTGGCTCGGAGGTCGGCTCCTTGAAAAAGAAGAAACGTCTTTCGCAGTCGGAGGAAGATGTCATCCGATTAATAGGACAGCATCTCCACGGTTTAGGGCTAAAGTAAGTTTACCGAATGTGTCATTCTAAGGAAAAGGTGCTTTGTGTCAAATCACATTAAATATCCTCAGGATATACATTATTATGGCAAAATCATTCATCAATAAGTGAACGAAAGCGCTCCTGCGTTTGACACAGACACAAACATGGGGGAGGGGTAGCAAGTTAGCTAGCCTCTAGCTAGCTGCACTAGCCAGCTAGTTTGAAGAAGAAGGGATCCATCTTGCACAATAACAGTGATAGCCTGCTAGCTAATGTCAGCTAGCTCCCCCACTAGCCTGCGTTAATGCGGGCCATAACGACATTTCTACATCGTAAAGACAATACATTTCATGTTTTGGGTGACTATATAATGTATTCAGGTCTCACGGTATTTCTAGTTGAGCCCAGAGAAAGCTGCAGAACTGTGTGCGTTGAGTATGATGCATTTAGACAGAATAACATAATTTACACCTATCAGCTAGCTAGCTAATCCAGCTAAAGATTGTGCAAAAACTGTAGTTATGTCTGAAAAGTAAAGGCATTTTAAATCGCCGTACCCTGTCACTGTTGTCATAGGGGAAATATGGACACTGTCTCGAAAAAAGAGTTGTTAGTTCGCAGTGTGAAGTGGAATGACTGCTGGATTGCGCAAAAGTGCGTTGGGAGAACAACAGGACGCTTCTTGACAGCGTCGATTTGTTTTTTGCCGAGTCTCCCATGTTTTCCTCGGTTTGCTTCTTCTGCTCGACTAACAGCAGAATCTAAGCAACTGAAAACGCCTCAATGAAAGTTGCAATGTTACATAGATGTTGACAACAAATCGGTTGATTTCATGTCCATTAGGTACACTAACCAGTTGTATCACAATTTTTATCATGAATGTAGGCTACTTTCCATTAGATAATCTCAATATATCACGTTTTAGCTGACAACAGTAATACAAAAAAAACATCCAATTCATATGATTTGTCTGTGTTCAGTAATGTCATTGTTGTTTAGGTGGCAAACGCGTCCATAATATACTGTGTTGGTCGTGGATGTGTGTTATGACATTTAACTAAATAGCCTAGCTATATCACACTGGCCTAGCATTAAAGACTGCCTCCCTGTGCTTGTCAGAACTGCTTCCCCGAATAGAGTAAGGTTTCATGGCGGCTCTGGAATGCGCTTCTAACCAGCTGTTTTAGATTAGAAACCTTGGTTGAATCTAATTATAGATAGCGACTGCCGAAAGCTGTATTTTGATCCTTCGACATCAGAACCTTGTCACTGTGAATTACTTGTCGTGTATCGTTCAATAGACGCCGTGTCGCACCATCCGTGTGTATCCGACACTGCCATTACACTGACACTCAAAGAAAGCCTTTCTCCGTATGTTTACATGGAGGGGATAGTGGGCCGTTAGTTGGTGAGGAACTGACGCCCCTACATTCCAAATGTGGAAATGCACGCAAGCACCGTGCAGGACAGACAGCGAGTGCCGCTGAAATCCGGTGCTGCGCCACTCTTCTGATACCTGAGGATGATGTCATTCTGCCGAAGTGTCCGCACGCCCCTGTTTCTCTACAGACACATGCAGAGCACAGTTAAAGATCTACACATGTTTAAACCCCTGGACTAGTGCTAGTCTGGCAGAAACACCTGCATTGTTGGAGACACAGCAAACCTCTTTTGGCTCATTCTCTGAATGTTGCTGCATGTGTTCTGGATAAAAATATATTTTATGACAGTTCATTCAAGTGAAATGTGTTAATTTCTCATCCCACGTGAGACGAGCCAGTTACATCCAATTCTATAAGTATATGCAGACAGGTTCATTATGTGATGCTTCTGAATTTCAGTTTTAGCTAATGCACAACATGCATGTTCTTTTGGGTATCTTACACCTCTTTCTCTCTCTCTCTCTCTCTCTCTCTCTCTCTTTCTCCCCTCCTCTTCTCTCTTTCTCCCCTCCTCTCCACCACCTCTCTCGCTCTCTGTCTTTCCCTCTGTCTCTCCCTTTCCCTTGTGTGTCTTCCTCTGTCTCTCTCTCTGTCTGTCTCTCTTTCTTTCTTTCTGTCTCTCTCTCTTTCTTTCTGTCTCTCTCTTCCCTGCCTCCCCCTCTCTCCCTGTGTCTCCCCTGCCTCCCCTCCCAGTCAGACGGTGGACCTGCTGATGCAGGAGTCAGGCTGCAGACTCGAACACCCCTCAGCCACCAAGTTCCGCAGCCATGTGATGGAGGGGGAGTGGGACAAGGTGGGTCTGACCGAGGGTGAGAGCGGGAGGAGGGGGGGGGGGGGGCTGGAGAGGGGGTGGACGGAGAGAGAGAGAGAGAGGGGGATATGTCAAATCAAACCTTTTCAGATGCTCTGTTGTGATAATAGCTAAAAGAAAACCGTTTACTAAATATTTCATCAAATAATTGTAATCAAAGTTCACTTTGCTTCTCTGATCCCAAACTGGTAAAATGGCACCATCTTTACTTCTAGATTTTTTTTATATGCCACAATGTTCAATATTTCACAATACAACATCTTATCATGGTCATGCACACAATACATTTCACGTCATTAACATTCCTGCAAGATAGGAGCACAATACTGTAAATACCGTTTCTCTTTTTAATGCTAAATGAAAGTCCAGCCATTCAACTATTTCTTATGTTTCAGACTAAGAGCACGTCTATAGTATAACAGTTTTAAAGCAGCTGCTTGCTTGGCTGTGTCCAGTCACTCAGAATGTGCCAGTGGTTACTGTCTCTCCTCTCTATAAAGACACATATTTAAACTTACGCCAGTAACTAACAGTAACTAACAAACTGGGCTGGCATCGCAGGGCTGTCTCCATGCTTACAGGGTAACTAAGGTTACCGGCTGCCTTGTATTGATAACATGGGATATTTGCTTCTCTTTTTTTCCATAGAGGGAAAGTGCTGAACTGACTAACCACATGCCCCTCCTGTCTCTGTCTCTTTGTTTGTGTTCAGGCGGAGAATGATCTCAACGAGCTGAGGGCACTGATGCGCTCCCCCAACGCCATTGTGGTGAGTCCTGTTACCTGGGGGGCAGCTATGACGGGGGGGGGGGGGGGGGGGGTCCTGGACGTGGCATCATGACAGCAAAACTGACTCTGTCCTGAAAGGCAGCTCCTGTGTGTGAACTCTAGAGTGTTCTGCAGAGGCCTGCTGACTGGAAATACAGGCTTTTGTTTCAGCCTGAAATGTGTCATAGATCAGCCGGAGATAGATCACCCTCTTGGTCTCAGGATGCCGGTAGCCATTTTGTTTTTAGTAGCACACGTCAGGTTTGAAGGGTTGTGAGTCCTTGTGACGTCAGGCACGATGTTTGTGAATGAAACGTGTCTGTGTGGTCAGCATCTGGGCCGACACTCCAGAATCTAGAGCTGACAGGAGCCAGGCTGGTTACCATGGTGTCTATATGGCTGGTTACCATGGTACTGGGACACAACCCACCACAGGATTTCTGATCCCAGAAACCATGGAGATGATGTCTGTCTTTCACAGTATGGGGGTTGGGGTATTGCTGATAGCTGTGAAGAGGTCTGTCCTCACTGGACAGGACTTGTATGATCACGTGGCAACGCCTTTATCTGTTGCTTTTCTCCTCCTGCTACACTCCTCTATAATCACTACCACTCATCCCTCCTCTCCCCCCAGCGTATGAAGTTCCTGCTGCTACAGCAGAAGTACCTGGAGTACCTGGAGGACGGGAAGGTGCTGGAGGCACTGCAGGTGCTCAGGGCAGAGCTCACCCCCCTGAAGTACAACACAGACCGCATCCACGTCCTCAGCGGGTAACTCACACACACACACACACACGTATGAGCTACAGCTAGCATCAGCTACAGCTAGCATCAGCTACAGCTAGCATCAGTTCTAGGTATCAGGTGTCATCTAACGTGTGTGTGTGTTCAGGTACCTGATGTGCAGCCATGCGGAGGACCTGCGTGCCAAGGCAGAGTGGGAGGGCAAGGGCACAGCCTCCCGCTGCAGACTGCTGGACAAGCTACAGAGTAGGAGAACCACACACACACACACACACGTACACACACACATGTACCCCCCCTCTGACACCCATGTCCCCCCCCCCTCCAGCGTACCTGCCCCCCTCGGTCATGCTGCCCCCCCGCAGACTGCAGACCCTGCTGCTGCAGGCGGTGGAGCTGCAGAGAGAGCGCTGTCTCTACCACAACACCAAGCTGGACAGCAGCATGGACTCTGTCTCCCTGCTGCTGGACCACACATGCTCACGGTCAGTACTCTGCACAGCCTCACTCACCTGGGACTGGGGGACAGGTTAGGACTAGAGGTTAGGGGTCAGGGGTAATGGCTAGAGGTTAGTTAGACAGTCAACCTGTATAGAACTGTGTGTTTGATTCATGTCAGTGTGTGTGTGTGTGTGTGTGTGTGTGTGTGTGTGTGTGTGAGCCTGGAGACTGAGAGGGAGAGGAGGACATTCTGCCTCTCTGGTCTGGGACGGGTTTTTAACCAGCATCCACCTCTTCTTTCCAGTCCTCTGACCTTAGCTAACCTCCCTCTCTCGTGGTCGTGCTCCGCCCACAGGAAGCAGTTCCCCTGCTACACCCAGCAGATCCTGACGGAGCACTGTAACGAGGTGTGGTTCTGTAAGTTCTCCAACGACGGAACCAAGCTAGCCACCGGCTCCAAGGACACCACCGTCATCATCTGGCAGGTGGACCCTGTGAGTGGCACACACACACACATATACACAGGCAACTATGCACATAAGTACATAGTACATTAAGACAGCATGACTGCTTGATGCTGAGGGCCTCTCCCCCCCTCCCAGGAGAACCACCAGGTTAAGCTGATGAGGACGCTGGAGGGCCATGCGTACGGGGTGTCCTACCTGGCCTGGAGCCCTGATGACGCCTACCTGATCGCCTGCGGCCCCGACGACTGCTCTGAGCTCTGGCTGTGGAGCGTCCAGGTAACCACAGACCCTCAGGGGCGGGCTGTCTAAGTCTCATTTAAGTGACATGGAAAGATGTGATCTGTGTTGGGATGGTGTTGGGGTGGTGTTGGTATGGTGTTTGGGTGGTGTTGGGCAGAGAATGTCTAATAAGGGGAGAACTGGAAACTGAACGAAAATCAGGCAAAAGAGACAAATTTAGCCGTTTAGCTCCATAGACTCCTATTCATTTTGCACTTGCCCGCGATCACTCCCAGTGGAACTGCAACCAAATTCGGTACAATGGGGCTTAATAGGGAGTGGACAGGCTCTCTGTAGACGGTCTCTGGTGTTGGGGTGATCTGAGCTGTGCTCTGTCTCCCCCTGCTGGACAGACAGGAGAGCTGCGCACCAAGATGAGCCAGTCCCACGAGGACAGCCTGACCAGTGTGGCCTGGAACCCAGACGGCAAGCGCTTCGTCACCGGGGGCCAGAGAGGGCAGTTCTACCAGTGTGTGAGTATCAGAGAGGGCAGTTCTACCAGTGTGTGAGTATCAGAGAGGGCAGTTCTACCAGTGTGTGAGTATCAGAGAGGGCAGTTCTACCAGTGTGTGAGTATCAGAGAGGGCAGTTCTACCAGTGTGTGAGTATCAGAGAGGGCAGTTCTACCAGTGTGTGAGTATCAGAGAGGGCAGTTCTACCAGTGTGTGAGTATCAGAGAGGGCAGTTCTACCAGTGTGTGAGTATCAGAGAGGGCAGAGAGGAGGGGGGTGGAGTCTGTGTGTTTAAGCTGCTTATAGATGGAGAGATCGACCCACTTATTGATTATCCAGATGAACCTCATGACCCTCTTAAGACTGTTGGACTGTGTTCACGTGTGTGTTTACATCACCCTGCTTCCTGTTGAGACATGCACTGGTGTGTGTGGGGTGTGTGTGGGGTGTGTGTGTTTGAGAGAGCCTCACGCTGCCTGTGTGTCCAGGACCTGGATGGTAACCTGCTGGACTCGTGGGAGGGGGTGCGTGTGCAGTGTCTGTGGTGTCTGAGCGACGGGCGCACAGTCCTGGCCTCCGACACGCACCAGCGCATCCGAGGGTACAACTTTGAGGACCTGACCGACAGGAACATGTAAGAATGTCCAGCTCCACGCCCCGACACCCTCCTCCTTCTAGCCCGATTCCCTAACCGCTCAGCCACCTGATTCCCTGTTCAAATACCACAATGCAGAAAGTACAGCAGCAGATCCCAGAGTTCTGAATGTTTTTCCGTGGTCAGAGCCAAGCCATGGCACAACCATGGGGCATGTGTGTCCAAAACAACAGGAAGTGTAGTGATCAAATAACTGGGTGTTGATGTAAAGCGGTTGCTGTGCTCTGTGTGTGTTTCAGAGTTCAGGAGGACCATCCTATCATGTCTTTTACTGTTTCCAAGAACGGAAGATTAGCTTTGTTAAATGTAGCAACTCAGGTGAGACACAGTACTGGGAC
Source organism: Osmerus mordax (assembly GCF_038355195.1). Lineage (NCBI taxonomy): Eukaryota > Metazoa > Chordata > Actinopteri > Osmeriformes > Osmeridae > Osmerus > Osmerus mordax. Next base: position 824,799 of record NC_090057.1, on the reverse strand, counting down.
GCAAGCCTGTATGAGGTGGATGGATAATATGTGCTTGTTTGTTTATTTGTTTGTTTGCGTGTGTTGTTGTGTATGATATGGAAATTAGGAGTGTGTCGGAAGTGTGTGTGAGAAACAAGTATGTAGATTAGGTCTGTGTGCATGGTAACTAACCTGCTTGTCCTCCCCCTCCCCCTCCCCAGGGGGTGCACCTGTGGGACCTGCAGGACCGGGTGCTGGTGAGGAAGTACCAGGGTGTGACCCAGGGCTTCTACACCATCCACTCCTGCTTCGGGGGCCACAACGAGGACTTTATCGCCAGCGGGAGTGAAGGTGCCCAGATCAGAACCCAACTCTCACCACACTCACAGACAACATGCAGAGAACTCACTGCTTCTAGTGCAGAGAGATGGATTGGGTTTCACTCATCCTGTCTTTCTCCCTGTCTGTCTCCCCATCTCTGTCTCTCTCTGCCTGTCTCTCTATCACTCATCCTGTCTGTCTCCCCATCTCTGTCTCTCTCTGCCTGTCTCTCTATCACTCATCCTGTCTCTCTCTCCCTCTATCTACCCTGCTGCGTGTCTCTCTTCGTACATCTCTCCACCTGTCTCTCTATCACTCATCCTGTCTCTCTCTGTCTCTCTCTCCCTCTCTCTACCCTGCTGTGTCTCTCTTCGTACATCTCTCTACCTGTCTCTCTATCACTCATCCTGTCTCTCTCTCCCTCTCTCTACCCTGCTATGTCTCTCTTCGTACATCTCTCTACCTGTCTCTCTATCACTCATCCTGTCTCTCTCTGTCTCTCTCTCCCTCTATCTACCCTGCTGTGTGTCTCTCTTCGTACATCTCTCTACCTGTCTCTCTATCACTCATCCTGTCTCTCTCTCCCTCTATCTACCCTGCTGCATGTCTCTCTTCGTACATCTCTCTACCTGTCTCTCTATCACTCATCCTGTCTCTCTCTCCCTCTATCTACCCTGCTGTGTGTCTCTCTTCGTACATCTCTCTACCTGTCTCTCTATCACTCATCCTGTCTCTCTCTCCCTCTATCTACCCTGCTGTGTGTCTCTCTTCGTACATCTCTCTACCTGTCTCTCTATCACTCATCCTGTCTCTCTCTCCCTCTATCTACCCTGCTGCGTGTCTCTCTTCGTACATCTCTCTATCACTCATCCTGTCTGTCTCTCTCTGCCTGTCTCTCTATCACTCATCCTGTCTCTCTCTATCTACCCTGCTGCGTGTCTCTCTTCGTACATCTCTCTACCTGTCTCTCTATCACTCATCCTGTCTCTCTCTCCCTCTCTCTACCCTGCTGTGTCTCTCTTTGTACATCTCTCTCTCTGTCTCTCCTCCCCTCAGACCACAAGGTGTACATCTGGCACCGCCGCAGCGAGCTGCCCATCGCTGAGCTGACGGGACACACACGCACGGTCAACTGTGTGAGCTGGAACCCGGCCATCCCAGGGCTCATGGCCTCCGCCTCCGATGACGGCACCGTGCGCATCTGGGGCCCCGCCCCTTTCCTGGACACGCAGGAAGCTGACGGGCTCAACGGTGGGATCCGCGTGGCGTTAGCTTAGCATCGAGAGACGCAGTGGTGTTAGCTTAGCATCGAGAGACGCAGTGGCGTTAGCTTAGCATCGACAGACGCATACCAATGCTGGCTTATGTACAATCTGGATGGAAAGGCTGCTACAGAATTTCCCTAATGATGCCTTTAGATTTGTATTGACCGTTCATCTCCATATGTGGTCTTGTCTCCTCAGAGAACTGCAGTAACATGGACAGTTGATGGTGACTTTTGGACAGAAGACTCCTTCACTTCAACAACAATGACAGAAACACAAACATCCCAACTAGCAACAAAATCCAACAAGAGAAAAAACAACCAAGTAAAAAAAGACAAACAGAAACGCAAAGTAGTTGAGTCTCTTGACCTGGAGAAACTGTGGAGGTGAGGGTGAAAGCACTCTTTGACAAGCAGGGTGTTCATCCTGAACCAGCCCCCCCCCCCCTGGACCCCTCCACGACACCAGGACCCCCCTCCCACATTCAGCCTCGCCGGCCTCCCTCTCCTCCCCCACCCGGCCCTCTGGCTCCAGCTGCTCCAGGGACTGTCCTCTCCAACCTGTCCCTGCAGACGCATCTCTTTTCCAGGCCTCAAGGCCAGCGTCCTCCCCCTGATCCACTTCCCCGCGCCCATCTCACACCTGCTGTCTGCAGAGCATCTCTCTCACCTGCCTGTGTGTGTGTCGGGGGGGGGGGGGCTGGTGGAAGGGGAAAATAGCAGACTTCGCTCGATTTGTTTTCCATCATCTTCCTCCTTTCTTTGCACCTAAGTTATCGAATGAAGGCTGGTAATCATCCACACTCACCCGATCTACGTAGTGAAAACGAGAAGGGCCATGCTTGCGTTGAGTTGCTGGGTGACAATCGTAGTGTTGTTATCCTTGCACATGTGCATTCTGGGGCTGTGGAGGGCTTCAGTGTGAAAGTAGAAAACACTCTCCCGAAAAAACAAAACAAAAATGAGCTCTTTTTATCCAGTTTCCTCCTGTGTCTCTCAAGCCCCTGTTGCCCTGGCGACTGCCCAGCTCATAACTTCACCTGAGAGGTCCAGGGCCGTGAGGGGTGAAAAGTACCCCCCCCCCAGTAGAGGAGTGAAAAGTGCTTCTTTTTTTAGTGCACTAAAGACTGTGTGTGTGTGTGTGTGCTTGGGTGGAACGTCTGACCACAGGTGCATGCATGCCTGTGTTGGTGTGTTATTTCATGTGTGTGTGTGTGTGTGTGTGTGTTCAGGTCTCACCAGCATCACATGACCCATGCCCCCTCGCCCTCCTGAGAGATTCTAACCCCCCGAGACAGAGCCTCATCCCCATAGCAACCTCCGTCTGTGGAAACACACTTCAGATCCAGTTTGTAAAAAAACTTTTATTTTATTTTTATCTGGGGGTTTTCATTTTACATTTGACTTTTATACTTCTCCTTACCACAGCATTCAGATAGCACTGCAGGATTGGCATTGATAGATTTTTGTGGGGAGACAGGAAATAATACAATGAAAAGCTAAATGACCTCGGTTTCTAAAAGCTGTAAGCTCTCGTGTTGAGCAACCAGTCATTTCATAAGTGGAGTGGATTGTAATGTTGTAGATGGAAGGCTACTGTTTGGCTGGGCAGTGAAGGAAGAGACATACACACACACACACGGCCTAGCCCCAACACACACACACACACAGCCTAGCCCCATCACACACACACACACACGGCCTAGCCCCAGCACACACACACACACGGCCTAGCCCCAGCACACACACACACGGCCTAGCCCCAGCACACACACACCCACATTATCCTCAGCACGCGTGCGCACATACACCTACTCAGTGTGTATGCAACCTAGCAGCACTTTGAGGTCTATTGTCATGGCTCAGCTGCTTCTGATACAAAGGCCCAATCCCAAAACAAGCCCTGGCACCTTCCCCATGCTGACCAGGGGCACTGCTGGGCTGTCAGCTCAGTGCAGTCAGGAGACTAGGTTTATATTGGAACAGATGCCCACACTGGTCTAATAGCTTCCTATGCAGTTACATGCTCTCGTTACGCTTCAAACACACACAGGGTGGGGCTCCTTGTTACAGTCATTCCTCCTGCACTCTAGCCAAGCCCATCTGGCCGTGGTCAAGTTCACCTCACAATGCTTCTTCCTGCCCTGTTCAGGGTGTGTCATGATTATTTGCTACAGACTGATAAAAAAAAATGTTTAAAAATAATGCTTTTCTGTCTGTTTTTATTGAATTTTGTTACTTGTTCTTTTTTCTCATTATATCATTTTTTGGGTTGACTTCTCCCTGTATTATCATATTAAAATATAACCAGACAACTGGAGTCCTCCTTATTTTATAATCATTTGTAATCCCTCTTAACTATTTGTTTTTATTTTCTTCCTTTGGGTCTATTTTCGGGTTGCTTTTTTATTTTTATTTAAATTGTTTACGTTCTCCACTACTTAAAAATTATACTAGTGAATATGCACAGGAACACCCATGCCAATACGAGAGGGAGGAGTCTGGGAGTGTGTTATCTTCAATCAGGAACTACCCACCCCTCGCCTTTAACAAGAGACACCTTGTGAGCGGAGCTTGTTCTTGCATGTCTGTGTAATAGACTGAAATCTCTTTATGTGCCACTGTTGTTTCCAGTTCCACCCTTAACTGAAAACCAAAACACTTGATAAACACAGTAGTGGTTCTATGGGTGTTGTATAAGTTGTGTGTGTGTGTCACGTTCTGTTTCTCACTTGCTAGACCCCCCCCCCCCCTCTTTGGAGCGTTGAATGAACTTGCGACCCCCACAACACGGACCCTCCCATGTCTGAAGACTCCGAGCAAATCGAAAAGTGAAGATAAAACGCCAAAAGCTTTTCACCCTTTTCTAACTCACCAGTGACGAACACTGCTGTGTCTGTATGCAACTTGGTGTCTACTCTGTTCCTCTGTTTCACTTTACTGGGGCTGAGCTGGGGATGTAAGTTTCCTTTATCGCTAGAGGTGGGGGGCTGGAGGTGGCACGGGCTTCTCACAGCAGAAGAAGAGTTCTGGGGAGTGTAGGGAGGGGGGGGGTGACAGGGGACCTGTTTGCGTTTAATGTGTTATTTACAAAGTGATTGTACTGTTTTGTATTGTTGTGTAGGAGAAGTGTTATGTATGTATATTTTCAATAAAGCTTTCAGGGTTTTGAAAAGAGCTGTGGCCCATGAGGATGTCCAGGGGTTTGATGCCAGAAGTGAGCTCAACTCAGCACCCCTAAACTACCCCTGCCCTGAACCACCCCTACACTGGCCTAAACTACTCCTACACTGCCCTAAACTACCCCTGCCCTAAACCACCTCTAAACTACCCCTGCCCTGAACCACCCCTACCCTGCCCTAAACTACCCCTGCCCTGAACCACCCCTACCCTGCCCTAAACTACCCCTGCCCTGAACCACCCCTACACTAGTATAAACTACCCCTACACTACCCTAAACTACTCCTAACTACCCCTACCACACCCTACTCTACCCCTACCATAACTCTACCCTTAACTTACACTACCCATACCCTACTCTGCCCTATCCTGCTCTGCATGGAGTTACCCTACCAGTACCCTAACCATACTGACTAGTGGAGAGGGTGATTGTGTAAAAGTTATTTACAATTGAAATCTTTGGTGATGGAGGAGAGCTTTTATAAGTTGGTGAAAATAGTCCACTTTAAAAAATATATATATATATATATTCCGGATTAAAAAGAATGTATTCACGTTAAGAAACATTTTCTGTATTGAAGATGTTAGGATTTATGGCATCTGTTTTGCTCTCCTGGGAATGGGAGGGATTCTCGCACGTCACGTCAGCTTGAAGGATCCGCCCCCTTTTTGCTCTCCGCTGTTTTCCGTTTTCTAGTCCAACACCGATGAACAACACCGTCTAGCAGCTGAACGGGGAGGACAAAATCCAACGGTGTCCTACGGCAGTCATGGCGGCGCCGTTAGCCCACTTCGATGAGGACTGGCAAGATTTTAACGAATTCAAGCCAGTGACCGATTCTCCAAACCGACTGGATCTTCTGAACTCGAACACCGGCGACTCGTCGTCGGGCCTGGAAGATTTGTCCGACCTGGACAACAGCTTCTCCGGGGAAATTTGCAGCTTCAAATCGATGGAAGACCTTGTCCATGACTTCGATGAAAAGCTGAACGTGTGCTTCCGAAATTACAACACTAAAACCGAAAACATAGCCCCCATTAAACCTATAGCGGAAGACACCTTCCTGAAAGATGACGAGTAAGTGAATGAAGTATTACTACTTTCTGTTTGTAGAGCTATACTAGCTAACTAGCAATCTGTGTTGTGCAAACAGTTGAAGTAAGAATAAAATAAGAGTTGCTAGCATGCTAGTGCTAGCTGTGTCCCGGAAAAAATCCTGGAATGGATTCGCTACATAAAATGGTATTCCAGTCAAATACATTAGCCTACAAGTGGCACAGACTATAAACCGCAACATTCCATTATCTGCCATAATTTTTATTTTTTAAATAAGTTATAATCAAAGTTGAGTACCCTAGCCAGCTAGCCTAACTCTTTGCTGCAGAATTTGCATGAATGTCGTGTTATTCCAGAGGTACTAGTAGCCACCACTCCATCTTTCCAATCACTCCGTTATAGCTGGAAGCGAACACTGCATTTAGTTTGCATAAATTGCGTATAGCTCTCCATGAACAAATACGTAAATGGCTGACCTCAGAGTTGCGTGGACTAGCGGTGATGCGGGGGTAATTTCGGTGGAGTTTAAACGGAGTTGACACCAGATAGTCTTCCTGTAAATGCACAACACTGGGACGAACGTCAGTCACTTTTACTGTGACTAGTGAAAGTAGATAGTCCCTCACTCGTGGGGACTTGCGTTACCGCCAGGGTATCAGAGATGGTCTGTAGAGCCCAGTAGTTTGGGAACAGTTCACGTGTTTAACGTTGAGTTACAGCTGTAATCATTGACCCATGGATGATGTACACGTTGTTAGATCGTGTATCTATTTAGGTCTCTTTCTGGAATCTTAACATTACATTTATATATTTTTCATTTAGCAGACACTATTACCCACGGCAACATACAAATAGTTCATACAAAAAGTCCAGCAGATCAAGGATCAGGAGAGCGTTTAAACAGTATTTTGGTGGTGAGAGTCAAGGACGTATAGAATAACCGTGCATGTTGCCCCGAGCATGGGCTGTGACAGCATGTAGGACTCTGGGCTGGGATTCTTCATCAGACTGTAGCGTGTCATAAAATGGCCTCCTGAAATGTCAGAGCCAAGTGGAAACACAGTCAACTGTGATCATACAGAAGCATGTGCTGAAGTAGGACGATCACAAACACAGAGCAGCATTCACACAGACACACCATCATAGATATACAAACCAAACCTACTGTAGTGAAGGAGTTTATGGGTCGATCTTGGGGAGGGGGACGTGAGCCTGTAGCGGCCAGCTCTGGGAGGGGGGGGGTGGGGCTGGATGTGAGCCTGTAGCGGCCAGCTCTGGGAGGGGGGGGGGGGGGGGGGTCTGGACGTGAGCCTGTAGCGGCCAGCTCTGGGAGGGGGGGGGGGGTCTGGACGTGAGCCTGTAGCGGCCAGCTCTGGGAGGGGGGGGTGGGGCTGGATGTGAGCCTGTAGCGGCCAGCTCTGGGAGGGGGGGGGGGGGGGGGTCTGGACGTGAGCCTGTAGCGGCCAGCTCTGGGAGGGGGGGGGTGGGGCTGGATGTGAGCCTGTAGCGGCCAGCTCTGGGAGGGGGGGGGGGGGGGGGGGTCTGGATGTGAGCCTGTAGCGGCCAGCTCTGGGGGGGAGCAGTGAAGCGAAGGCCTTTCTGAAACGATGAGCTTCATCTCTGCACGTGACTGAGCTCCTAATGAGACCTCCAGGGGGGGGAGGGAGAGATGTTCAGATGTGTATGTGAGAGAGAGAGAGAGATGTTAGGCATATAGTGCGTGTGTGTGAGAACAGGAAGGGTTCTCGTCGACGTCTTCATAAAGGAAGTGTCTGACGAGGCTGGGTGACCTGTCAGCCCGGGGGAACCTGAGCTAAAAGGAAAGCATGTGTCCAGAACACCCCCCCCCCCCAAGCTGTGTGTGTGTCCAGAACACCCCCCCCCCCCAAGCTGTGTGTGTGTCCAGAACACCCCCCCCCCCAAGCTGTGTGTGTGTTCAGAACACCCCCCTAAGCTGTGTGTGTGTCCAGAACACACACCCCCCCCCCCCAAGCTGTGTGTGTGTGTCCAGAACACCCCCCCCCCCAAGCTGTGTGTGTGTCCAGAACACCCCCCCCCCCCAAGCTGTGTGTGTGTCCAGAACACCCCCCTAAGCTGTGTGTGTGTCCAGAACACCCCCCCCCCCCCCCCCAAGCTGTGTGTGTGTTCAGAACACCCCCCTAAGCTGTGTGTGTGTTCAGAACACCCCCCTAAGCTGTGTGTGTGTTCAGAACACCCCCCTAAGCTGTGTGTGTGTTCAGAACACCCCCCCCCCCCCCCAAGCTGTGTGTGTGTTCAGAACACCCCCCCCCAAGCTGTGTGTGTGTCCAGAACACACCCCCAAGTTGTGTGTGTGACAGGGATGTTGGTGAACGAGAGTGTAAGAGACTTCAGAGGGACAGTCAGATGTGTGTGTGTGTGTGAGCAGCCATCTTTGATTAGAAGTGTTTTTGACACACAGGCTCACAGGGTCTGTCCTCACAGGGTCTGTCCTCACAGGGTCTGTCCTCACAGGGTCTGTCCTCAGTGTCCGCAGTACGAGGGTCAGGAACACACACACAGGCCCAACTTCACATTTAGCAGGAGAGTGGATGGTAGTGAGAGAGATCTGCATTTAGTCTGAGCAAAGACTTCTAGTATCACCTGTCATCCCTGCTGATCCCTCTGCCTCCTCTCTCTACTCCATCTCCTCCTCCCTCTCTCCTCCTCCCTCTCTCCTCCTCTTCCAGGGTGTGGAACGCGCTGACTGATAACTATGGCAACGTGATGCCTGTGGACTGGAGGACATCTCACACACGCTCTCTCCATCTCCCCACACTCAACCTGAGAGACCAGCAGGTACGGATCACACACACACAAGCACACACACACACACACATTGCTTCCAAGCCACAGTACACTCACAACATTCAGCACCTGTTGGTTAGGTCATCAGTCTAGCATGTTCTCGTCAGGTACAGCAGCAGGAGAGCTGTCCTCTGGAGCTGTCTGATGATGAGGATCTGAGGGAGCAGATGGACATGCACTCCATCATCGTGTCCTGCATCAGCAACGAGCCCCTCTTCACTGCTGAGCAGGTACACACGCACAGCAGAATCAGAATGGGTTTTTATTCGCCATGAAAGTTTGCACAGACAAGGAATTTACTTTGGCAGGAAGGGCCTACTGAGGCAGCCACACTCACACACACATGGGGCTCCCTTATGCTCATCTCTCTCTCTGTGTGTGTGTGTGTGTGTGTGTGTGTCCAGGTGATGGAGGAGATTGAGGAGATCATGCAGGAGTCTCCAGACATGGAGGATGAGAGCCAGACCCTCCCCCCTGAACTGAGCCTGCTCACACACCCTGGCTCCGGGTACCTTCTCCGTGAGTACCACCACAGTGTGTGTGTTGGTGTCTTACAGCAGCCTGTGCTTCCTCTGAATATAAACACGTTCCCAGCCTCTTATCCCTGGGAGTGTGGCATGCTCGTGACGTAACCACGCACAACCACTGCTGCTCCAAACCTTACATAACCTCACACACACCACCTGCTAAAGGCAGAGTTCACTCAAAACTATCATCAAAATTTAGCAGGCTCTATTACCCAAAGGGATACAGATTTTGATTAAACTCCTTTATGCAGTTAGATTATCTAACACTGAGCCATACCACCCAAGCAAAAGTTTTATCAGCCATCCTGCCCTACTGTGTCTGGCAGTGTGTATCCAGGACCTTGGCCCCTACTGGTTGATTGTGAGTCACCTCAGGGTCCTAGACTTTGCCCCTGTCCTGTCTTCTATAATATTTAAAACATCCCGCCTTATCTGATTTGTCCCTTCTTAACCGTGGCAAAAGACTGGCAGTGTCTTTCATTTACAGCTTATTAATGTTGTGTGTGTGATTGGGGATGTATAAAAGGCTAGTTTCAGGGTAACCCCTCTCTCTCTCTCCCCCCAGGACTGAGGCAGCTATCGGTGCCTGCGCTGACGGAGGCCCTGGAGGAGGTGGAGAGGCAGATCAGGGGCTACAGCGAGGAGCTGATCCAGCAGCTGGCTCTGAGAGACGAGCTGGACTTTGAGAAGGAGGTGAAGAACGGCTTCATCTCTCTGCTGATCGAGGTGCAGAACAGGCAGAAGGAGCTGCGGGAGCAGAGGAGGAAGATCCGCCCCAACGGGGCCCGCGCCCACCGCACACACGTACCGGGGACGGTGAGGCCAAACACACACGCACACACCATACGTACGCACACACCATACGTACGTACACACACACCATACGTACACACACACCATACGTACACACACTCAAGTGCATGTTGATGCATGCTGGGAGATATTAACTTCACAGTTGCATGTTTGAATCGAGCCACAAAGCCTTCTCCTGCTATTCTGGTCTGTTACTTTTACTGCTTATCTCTCTCTTATGCTCTCTCCATCCCTCTCTCCCTTCCTCCCTCCTTGTCTCTCTCTCTCCCTACATCCCTCCCTCCCTCTCATAGCTCTTCACTATAGAGGGACTCTCCTCTGTCATTCAAAATGGCCTCCGTCAAACTTTCAGCACAAAAGAAGGGGACAAGCAGGTGCCTGTCTCTCTCTCTCCTATCTCCTTCTCTCTCCTCTGGTTCTCTGTTCTGTTCTTCACTGACTCTTGGTTCTTTGTGTTTGCAGCTGCTGTTTCCTGAGTTTCTTTAGTTTGGTTCTCTTCTGATTTTTTCCTTTTCCCCATTTTGTTCTTTTCTCTCAGTAGACCCTCTGGTGAACTGTTACAGCTCTGTCTAATCTTCTAGTTTATCTCTCTTTATCTGTTTTCTGCTTTGTCCTGTTTTATTCATTTGCTGTTTGTGAACACACCGCTGTGCTGTGTGATTGGCTGAATGTAGTTTGGGTTTTCTGACCCACCCCCCCCCCCCCCCCCCCCCCCCCCCCCCCCCCGTCTCACAAACAGCCAGGATGATGTCAATCTCGTTTTATCTTTTTTGTGTCGGCATGCCATGTCAACTCTTCACTTCCTGATTCAGCATTTTAAAATGTCATGTTTATCCTCTCCCCTCTTGATATGTATCTGTCTCTCTCTCTCTCTCTGTGTGTGTCTGCTGTCTCTCTCTCAGTACCTGACCACAGTGATCCCCTATGAGAGGAAGGCTTGCTCGGTGGAAGACCTCCAGATCCTCACCAAGAGTGAGTTCCCCTTCTGGTTTAGGATCAGACATCTTCCACATCCAGCTCACCCCTGGATGTTGTGTTTATCATGCGTGTTTGTTTCCTCAGTCCTGCACGCTATGAGAGATGACAGCGACAAGGTGCCCAGTCTGCTAACAGACTACATTCTGAAAGGTAACATTCACATGCACACACACACACTGTCTTTACATGAGCCCAGCTGTTGCTGAAGGGCAGTGGAACCTCTCCATCAGCCTTCACTAATCTGAGGCCAGGGATGAGGATACGTGTGTGTGCGGGTTGACGTACCGGCCAGGCAGCGCACACACTCAGTGTCTGTCACTCTGCCCCCTGGTGTTTGATTGGGGGGGGGGGGGTATTACCGCCTGGCCTCATTTAAGGAGGTCTTTATTCACTGATACATGATGACTAACATACCTACAGTACAAGGCATTAATACCACTACTGTAGTGCTACTAGAACCACTGTTACACTACTAGCACTACTGCTAAGCTACCAGTGGTTTTGTGCTTTCCTCTTTGACCTCTTTGACGTGTGAACTTGTTTCTCATCTCTGCTGCGTTCTCTTACTAGCTCTGGTATAGGAGCAATGGACTTGGAGGTTTGTGAGGCAAACACACACACACAGACGCACACACACTCCCACCCACACACGTGCATACACACACTCAAACACACACCTACTGACAAAGACACTTACTCACACACACCTACTCACAAGATGAACCCTTTCCACAAGACTCCTTCCGGAGGCTTTCCTCGCAGGCTCTGACTGTAGTGCCCCATGCTGTGCTTGTGGTTTGATCATGCTCACTCGCTCACTCTCTCTCTCTCACCTCACCCCCACCCCCCACCACCCCGTCTGCGAGCTTATAGTTTCATAAAGCTGTCCGTGTCAGTGCTGCTCACCAGAACTAATCAGCATCTTCGCTCTCTCTCCTCCTCAACCCTCTCTCTCTTCCTGACCCCTCTCTCTCTTCCTGACCCCTCTCTCTTCCTCGCCCTCTCTCTTCCTGACCCCTATCTCTCCTCCTCACTCCTCTCTCTTCCTCACCCCTATCTCTCCTCCTCAACCCTCTCTCTCTTCCTGACCCTCTCTCTCTTCCTGACCCCTCTCTCTTCCTGACCCCTCTCTCCTCCTCACCCCTCTCTCTCCTCCTCACTCCTCTCCTCCTGTGTGACTGTGTGGATCGTGTTGTGAGTGACTCAGTTTCTCTGCTTGTCTCCGCAGTTCTGTGCCCTACTTAAACCCAGACGAGTTCCAAAACCTTCTAGAAGTCACCAATGGAACACGCCAAGCGTTGGGAAGTTCTGGAACACTCCCATGAATTAAGCCCCTCCCCCTTCCTGTAGTACAACGGCTTCTTCCTGAGGCTGTTTTCTCCTCGACGCCCTCGAGTGTTGAGATTTTAACGTGTGATATTTTAGCTGATTGACTGCCTGTACCCTTTTCCAATCTTAAGCGTGTTTTAATGTTTAAGTGCGACTATCTCTTGTTAGTTTGTACGTTGTCTCTGCATGTTAGGTTCTCTTTATTAGCAGTATTACTCATTGCAACCTGCACTCTGATAGGCCATTTGCCATGACAGGATGCTGTAGTGACTTTAGCTGTGTTCGACTTCATGCAGCGCCGACAGCCGACTGCAGCCAGCTGACTTGAAGCTAAGAATGCCATTGGCTGCTTCAAGTCAGCCAGGCTGCAGGCGACGCCAGCGCTGCATTCACGAACGCACCTTTTGTGTCTCAGTGGGCAGGATCAGTTGTGGGAACGAATGGGAGCTTGGCTCCTTCAATCAGAGAGCACCCATTGGTTCATAGCAGTAGATGATGGACAGCTCTGGCAGTCAGCTGACATCTCGTTTTCCTAAAAGAGGAATGTTACAACCTTCTATCACATCGTCAATATAGCGTTGCACCTGTTTTCCATGCTGCTTTATACTCTAAAAGTGTAGGTACACAAACATTAGAAGAAAAACAAACATATATTTTATATACTTATGATCTTAAAATTGCACAGTTTGGAAACACTTTTTTTGATAATTTCTTAATAAAAGGGACAGGAAATGTAGGGACTGAAGTGGAATGTGTAGAGGATGTTGTTGCTGGAAGGAGGTGGTTTAGAGATTAGAGGCTGTGATGGATGTTAGTCTGAGAGGATGTTAGTCTGAGAGGATGTTAGTCTGAGAGGATGTTGCTGAGCAGTGACCAGGTCTGGTGACCAGAGCCCAGCATCATGCTGAGACAACAGCTGTAGTGATAAATCGGTCTACAGGAGATCGCTAGTCTGACGAAGAATGAGACTGAAGGTTGATATTGTGGAAGATTTATCATTTGCTGCTCAACATACATCCATGTTTTTAACATAGTGATGAAGCATCACTACTACATCAGTACAGTGTGGGACTATCAGACACTAACAACACATCTATCATCGAGAGTGTGCACTGATGTGCTTTTATACACACGCGTATGCACATACACATGCATACTTATACACACACACCCTAGATGCATCTAGGCATACATACATTCACGCACATGTACACAACACATGTCCTAGATGCCCCTACCTACCCTCAGGTACTTGGTCAGGCCGCATCCATGTGACCCTGAACCGCCATCACTAAGGATGATGATGAACAATCTCAGTGTAGTGCAGACTATAGCACCGTTCTTCAACCAGACTCCTGTTGTGCTGGTTCTCCTGGCTGAGTTTCTCGTGTTACTTCAGTATTAGTTGACGTTAGTTGATGTTGTATCTGTTAGCCTGCTACTCTTTGTCTAAAGACCGTAAACTGAATCCTCATCCCTAAATCTTCAGTAGCTAAAGCTACATTTGTGGTACCTCCAACATGCTAGTGTTGTAGGCTACCCTATAAGGACTAATTTAGTGGTTGTGATGTGATATCAGTAAGCAGATTTAGCGGTGTAGTGATGCTAGCATTGTTGTGGCGCTACTAGCTACAGCGTTTAGTAGCATCGGGAGATGTTTTCGTACTTTAACAGATCATGGTAGATTAACCCAATTTAAAGGGATTCCTAAGGTTGGCATTTAGAATGTTTGGGATGTACAGTAGCCAAAGGTTCATATATAGTCTGTGTGTGTGTGTGTGTGCGAATTCTTTGAGGAGTTATTGACCAACAGGGAAAGTAATGAATATGCCTCGTAAACTTCCGTAATTGAAACCAGCCAGCCAGTAGTTTGTGTATAGGTTCATGTTGGTAGCTAATCGTCTCGTAAGTTGTAGACACCTTTTAAAAGCATTCAACACCCGGATGGGCTGCATGCACTTTACAGCTGCAAACATATTTAGAGATTGACACCTGAATATATGAATTGTATCACACTAGACGGGCTATATATCGGATATATACAGTATCCACGGGCAGCGAACTATTTGTTCATGTTTAAAAAAAACAAGTAGTCGAACTGAAATGTGTTCCAGGATTTTCAGTTTTTTCCTCGTCCCTGCTGCTTGGTAGGAGGACGGTTGCTAGGTGTCATTGTTAAGGAAGTGGTTCAGGTTACAGACTGAGACTAAGCCCCGCCCCTTCCGGCCTGGTCTTTTTAGCAGACATATCAGCATATTCATGCTTAACAAGAGATTTATATTTATATAGAAACTCAAACAACGAATAAGGCTGCCTTTCTAAACGCCTGACATTTTTGTATATTGAATCGACTTGATTATTTTTAATGCTAAAATAGTTGTTCCCCCATTTTGGGTTTTTCTGTTATCCTTGTCATGTGATGTGTACTTAAGTACATTAATTTATTAAGAAAATGTTTGTTTTGTAACCGTATTATCAATTGTAGTGGTACATGTGTGTTGTGCCAGAATTGAATTGCAGCAATTTCAAATAAATCCATATGTTGACTACTTGTGTTAGTGTTGTTTTATTGGGGGGGGGGGGGGGGGGGGGGGGGGGGAGGAACAGACCTACCGTCAGTCTCTGAGTGTTTTATGTATTAATTACTTTGTCTTTGCATCTTACCAGCTGAGTAACAGAATGCAACCGTATGTGGTCTGACGTAGATAGGTCATTTTTGGCTCCGCCCATTAAAACCTGACCTGAAAACGGAAGAGAAACTGTTCTACGGTCTAACTCCATATTTCAGTGCGACAACGTTTTCGTGCTTTGCAAATGCTTTCAGGAACTCATTTCACAAGTATATAATGTACTGAGAAGCAAATCATGGAATTTGCCACCAGGGGGCGATCCTGTCAGTGTTATATTCTGATGGGCGCATAATGATTTAACTTGGATCATATAAGTTCCTTATATTTTAATGTTTTACACGCTTAATCAGAGATGGCAAAAACACACACATCCTTATCTCAAGTAAAAGCACAGATAGACTACTCATGTTTAAAAAGACTGGTGAAAGTTGAAGTGCTGACTACGCTTTTCACTCAAGTTAAAGTAAAAAAGTATGGGCTCTGACATATACTTAAGTAAAAAGTTTCCATTATTACTACCTGTTGGACCTCACATCATATTAATAAATATTCCTACAAAAAACACTATAGACTCGCAGCACACTTTTCTTTATTCCTTTAGAAACACTTTTCAAAAATATTTTTTCAACCTTTAGAAACTTTTTTCCACACAGGAGAGAGGGGAGAACAGGGAAGCCTAAAGCAGAGTACAGTACAGCAGAGTACAGTAGAGTCCTCATCAAGTACTCATCAATGATGCAAACTTCTTTTTCAAAACATTTTTCAAAAACCTTTAGAAACATTTTGTGAAAATGTTTTATTATTGATAATAATAATAATAATAAATAATAATAAATATGTTTTGAACTTTTAGAAATATTTTTCTACCTTTAGAAATATTTTGTGAAAATATGTTTATTATTGATAATAATAATAATTAATAATAATAAATATGTTTTGAACTTGTAGAAATATTTTTCTACCTTTAGAAACATTTTGTGAAAATGTTTTATTATTGATAATAATAATAATTATTATTAATAATAAGAATAATAAATATGTTTTGAACTTTTAGAAATATTTTTCTACCTTTAGAAACATTTTGTGAAAATATGTTTTATTATTGATAATAATAATAATAATAAATAATAATAAATATGTTTTGAACTTTTAGAAATATTTTTCTACCTTTAGAAACTTTATTTTCTTAACTTTTTTCGAAAAATAAATGGTTGTTTCCTTCTGCCTTGCTCCATGGTAGCTTTGTAGACTACTTTACGTTTGTTGTGTGTGATAGCCGGAAAACTAAAACAGGCGCACAATAACGAGAAATAATATTGATCGTGCCACGAAATACAGATTAAAATTGAAATAACAAGCCTGGCTTGAAAATGTAAGAAATCGAAAGGACAGATATTTGTGTACAAAATGTAACGATTGAAATTGAAAAGTACTGATACCCGAAAAATCAACATAAGTACAGTAAGAAAGTATTTTCTTACTTCCCATCTCTGCACTTGATAGAGATTTTGTACAAAAAGTGATCATAAACATATTAAAACATTTAAGATCATGCATGACAACGTTTTCCTTCATCATGGATAAAAGTAACATGCCTGAGACATTTATAAATCTTTAACGTGAATGACGACTGAAACAGACATCTTAATTGTAGCAATAATACTGTCAATACCATGAAACCAGCTGTCTACGCAACGAGCATGTCAAGTTTGCATGCCATCTTAAATTAATGAATGATGACTATAATTGTTCACAGACACTTTCATGCAAACATACAGAGGGGAACCTGTTGATCTGTCGCCAAACACCCCACTGAGCCACACGCCTCCCATCTCTCCTATATGTCGACCCTGTTAAGTGTTGGAAGTTTCAGGAATTGCTCCAGTACAGATGGTCAACGATGACACAACTCTTAATGTTATTAACAACGTCACTGCAGACGCCTCATCTTAACCGTCTGAAGTAGGTCAGTGTTCATCCCCTCTAACCACTAAGGTGTGATGCTTCTCGTAGCTCATAGGTCAGTGTTCATCCCCTCTAACCACTAAGGTGTGATGCTTCTCGTTGCCACCTGCCGTCGAGTGTGAGATCCAGGAGTCCTTCGAAGGTTAAAGGTTAGTGTCGGTAAACATGGTGTGTTCCTTCCTCACCGTGCTGAAGCCTTTGATCGTGTCGACGAACTCCTCGTCCTCCATGAACTGACATGGGGAACAAAACGACCGGAAGATTATCTGGGTCAGTTTGATACTTGATCAGATGCATCATATCCAGTCAAGGACAGAATCCGTTTTTGTATACACTATACAGTATCCATATGTAGTGTGGGATCTTCTTTAACTGTTTATCCTATAAATCATGTTGTATAAAGTTCTGACTTAAATATTATTTTCCAACTGTTTTGTCCAAAGCAACGTAGCCTAGAGGGTCTTCCTTCTAGCTTCATCACTTGAGTAGTATGCAGGTATCCAGGTGCTAGTTAGCTATGTGTGGATAACAGGTATTCAGGTACTATAGCTATGTGTGGATAGCAGGTATTCAGGTACTATAGCTATGTGTGGATTGCAGGTATTCAGGTTCTAGCTATGTGTGGATTGCAGGTATTCAGGTGCTAGCTAGCTATGTGTGGATAGCAGGTGTTCAGGTGCTAGCTAGCTATGTGTGGATAACAGGTATTCAGGTACTATAGCTATGTGTGGATAGCAGGTATTCAGGTACTATAGCTATGTGTGGATTGCAGGTATTCAGGTGCTAGCTATGTGTGGATAGCAGGTATTCAGGTACTATAGCTATGTGTGGATAGCAGGTGTAGGTGTTTATGTCTCACCATCCCACTGTCATGTCCGTGGACGTGGGGGTCCCACACTTCCTCGTCCTCAGTCAGGGACTTCCTGTCTATCAGCTGGCTCACGCTGCGCCGCAGGGAATTCTGGGAAGGGTCCGGGGGCAGGGCATGGAGAGAGGACACGCTGAAGATCCCCAGGTCTGCCTCCGCAGGTCCGTGTCCTCCCGGCCCCAGCTTGCTGTCCAGTACTCCCTTCACAGGTACACAGAGACGCATAGTTACCAGGTACAGTACCCCCTTCACAGGTACACAGAGACGCATAGTTACCAGGTACAGTACTCCCTTCACAGGTACACAGAGACGCATAGTTACCAGGTACAGTACCCCCTTCACAGGTACACAGTTACACAGAGCCGTTTAGTTACCAGGTACATTTTTACAGCCACATTGTAGCTATTCATTCAGCAGAAGCTGTCATCCAAAAGCAATGTAAAAACAGTAAAACAGTGCAAGTATTGAGTCCAGCAGAAGATCAAGGATCAGATGTTCTAACAATATTTCAGTGGTCAGTCAAGGAACAGTCTGTGTTTACAAGTAGGTGTGTGTCTCACCTCTAGATGCATAGTGAACCCTTTGAGAGTGACACTGTTGGATGCGTTAGTCGTATCAGGCACCGTTTCAAACTGTAAGAAGAGTGTGTTTGTCAAGCAGCTTGTAAGGTTTTCATATCACAGGTGTGCTTTACAGGTGTGAGGTGCTTCCTCAGGTGGGAGTGAGGGGGTACCACCATGGGAATCCTCTTCTGCAGGGGCAAGGCAGCCATAGGGGGGCGCTCTCGGGTGAAGGGGGGTTTGTTCAGGGCCTTGTGGAGGATGAGGGCCAGGAGGAGGGCCAGGAGGAGCAGGGCCACACCCGCCATCACACAGATGAACCACAGCTCTCGGTAGAAGAGGGGCGATTCTCCCTGCCCCCCCTCCGCTCGCTCACCCCCTCCCCCGCTGGGAGGAGTGGGCTTTACTGGATCTGGGGAGGGGGGAGGGCAGGAGAGTGGAAGGAGGAGAAGGAAGGTGGAGTGTTGGGAGGTGGGGATAAGGAGAACAGTTATTCATGGAGGAAAGGACCTGTAGATCGACCCCTCAGTGGTAAAGTGAGCCAGAGGCCTGGAAGAGACAGACAGGACCACTTATGTTTCTGTTCTAGATGGTTCTGTGTTGGTCCACACATGCTGTTATCATCAGTAAACGTCTCAGATCTCTTTCTTTCTTTCCTCCTTTTTCTGTCGACTGTGGGTCTCATGCAGGTGAAAGGGACAAGTCAACACTCCTTTCTTTGAAAGGTGATCAGACACACGCAGCAGAGATAACCGTGTAACTGGAGACACGCACGTTAGAGTGGCCTACTTTCTACCAGCCCTCATCCACTCTCATCCCTCTCTCCAAACAGGGCAGTACAGTCTCCCTCATTCTCTCATCCTCTTATACCTCTCCAGCTCTCACATTGTTTCATCACTGATCTGTTGGACGGATTCAAGACCAAGATGTTGAGACAGGAACAGGAAGTTGAGGGAAAGGAACAGGAAGTTGAGGGACAGGAGGAGGATGTTGAGTGTCAGGAAGAGGATGTTGGTACTCACCAGTGCTGGTGTCCGTGGTGCAGGTGGTCTTGGGGGCATCGACACCCCCTCACCGTAGCGTGCATGTGGCCAGGAGGGCGAGGCCTGTGGGGGTGAGGATCACAGTTGTCGCCTCATCAATATTTCACCGTGTCGCTTACCCTGGCTGACACACTCCACGCAGCGCTCCAGAGAGCAGTCGTCCAAAACACAACGTCCGAGAAAGGCAAGTAGAACAACAGCTAAGCGACCCAGCTGTCCCTGGCCTTCTGGAAGCTCCCAGGATGTGTGTGTGTGTGTGTAGGACACGGAGAGAGAGAGAGAGAGAGAGAGGGAGAGAGAGAGGGAGGGAAAGATGCAGGTCTTGTCTGCTGACGCTGGTTGTGTGTCCTCCTAACCTCAAATATTTCCCATCAAGCCCTGCTTCCCCCAAGGAGCGTCATGGCAACTGGCAGGTGTCGGGTGTCAGCTTACCTGAGCAGGTGTGCCTGCAGCCATCTAAGTATTGTGTGTGCGTGTGTACTTTTGATCTAGACAGTAAGATCAGAAATACAACTACCATCAGATTAAATCTTTAGTTTTATGTCAAAATGTATTCACTTAGTAGACACATTTTTTTACATTCATTAATGCAAGGTTAGGGTTAGGATAGGTTCTGTGCTTGGAAAAAAACCACCAGTCTTTAGAAAACCACAGCAAACACATACACTTGGGGAATCACCTGTGTGTCAACTATTTATCTGACCCATGAGGTCATCACAAATGGCCGTAGCAGCATGCAGTATTGCGCATTAAGTGGTGTGCCAGATATCCAATGAACAAGCTGTTAGTGTCTCCTCACAAGATCTTCAAATTAAATTTGATCTATTGTCCCTTTTACAAATAATGTTACAGAAGGCTTCATAGATGCCCACAGATCAGCAGCTATATCCAACATAAACAAACTCCCCAAAAGCTCATTGAGAAAAAAGGTAAGAAACCTTGCGAGGAGCAGTTCAGTGAGGGTTCCCCTCTTCCAGAGACAATCAGAGACACAGAGAGGTGCAAACCAGAGGCTGGAGACAATTATGCAGTAAGAATAAAAATAAGTCAAAATTGTCTTATGACTAGATAGATACTGCTTCACTCATCTTCAACTGCATCTATAACATCTTCCATCCTGAGAGAGGATGGTTACTCCACACTGACCTCCGTGTGAGGAGACTATTACATGATTACTTTACATCCTGGAAGACCAGGACTCAGGGTGATTCAGAGAGCAGTAGGTCTGCGTGGCACGAGCAGGAGAGAGTCTCAGGGGGATTCAGGACCAGTCTCTGGTTCTCCAGGCTTCCGTCCAACAACGAGCTAGTACTGACATGTGTTCATCCTCTTCATCTTGTTCATCCTCTTCATCTTCTCCTCCATCATTAGTGTCCTGTCATCATCATCACCCACCTCTCATTCTGGAGAAAAAGGGTTAGTACTTTAATTCATACTTTAATACAAAAAAAATGTATTAAAGTATGAATGGAGGACCCCATTCAGTCTAATATTCCTACTCACCTACTTGTAGATTAACTCCATCCTCCACTCCTTCATTGTCGCAAATTTATAAATGGCCTTGTCATACAAATGCCCACTAGCTTTTAGTTTTTTCAGTAATTTAGATTCCATTGATATTTTGGCCAAACAGGACAGTCGCTCTTCACTTGTAGTGTTTATTAAGTATGTTTTTAGTCTTTTAAGGCAAGAAAATGACCTCTCAGGAGAAACACTTGTAACTGGGATGGTAAGCACCAACTGTAAGAGTTTACAAACTTCGGGCAAGGCATTGCAGAGGTCATCCTTCATCAGCAGTTGCAGAAGCTCCTGTGGCGCCTCATGTAGGGTAGAGTCTTCATACAAAACTTGCAGCTCATTCTTTAGCCTTGGTTCATCAAAAAATGGATAAACTTCAACCAAAGCAACGATCTCCTTAAATGGAAACGTATTTGAAAGTTTTGTGAAGCGTGCATGATCAAGAATATGAAAGAAACTGAGTTTCTTCATGTCAGTGAACCTCTCTTCCAACTGACAAACAATTGCATCCAGAATTTCAAAGTACATTCGCCTATATGAACCATGAAAGTCAGTCTCACTGTCCCCGTTAAATCCGTGCTCCAAGTCATCCCAAGTGTGACGGAATCTCTTGTGTCTGTTGTCTTCGTGTGATAAAGAGTCGACATTGCTTTCGTAGAAGCCCTGAAATTTTGTCTCAGTTCTTAAGGCTCTCAGAGAATTCAGGGTGGCATCAATTTGGTCAAACGACCGACTCAGATCTAGGGATTTTGACTGGAGGACCTGAAACAGCGCTTCAGTGTGGCCAAAAATAGCAGAGAACACATCCAGTAAAAACATGAATTTGAAATCATGTAGGCTGCGTTTAAGACTGCTGCCATGTGCAACTGAGTCATTGTCCCAGCCAGGTTCGTTTATTATTCTATTAAATGCTGTGTTCAGCAAACTCCGACCCTCACGAACAGTATCTACGGCTCGGTTCTTAAAATTGCACCTCTTTGCTGAGTTTCCAGGTTCGCGCACGGATTGATCAACCTCGGCAAGCAAGGCTCTTCGTTTTGCAGAGCGAGAGAAAAAGTTATGGAAACTTTCTAAATTAATAATTTAGAAATTTTGCATCTTGAATACCACTTGTTCCTTGTGATAAAACTAGATTTAACGTGTGGGCATAACAGTGAATGAACTGCGCGTGCGGGCAGTGGGACTTGACACGAGCACAAACGTCGCTGAGTTTCACACAGCTCGCCCCATCATAAGTCTGGCATATTAATTTACTATTCGGACTGTACTGTTGTATAGCCTCCATTACTACAGCAGCAATAGATTGTGCATCCCTGTCCAAACTCACGTCTAAAAATCCAATAAATCGTTCACATATTTCTCCAAGGCCATTAACATACCTCAGTATGACGGTTAACTGACACTTGTCAGTGTCAGTGGTATCATCAACCTGAACTGCGAAGAAAGGGGCAGCATTCAATTCAGAGTCTATCTCGTCCTGTATGACAGAAGCAATGCTGTCAATTATGTCATTTTGGATTGATTTCGACATACCGCGGACCACTGTTGCACTGCCCAAATGTTCTGCCAAGTCACTGTCAAATTCTGCCAATAAATGAACAAGTTCTACAAAATTTCCCTTGTTAGAACTGGATGCAGATTCATTACGTCCTTGAAAATAGAGCTCTTGCGTTCCGAGATAAATAACAGCATCCATAAGTTTTTTCAAGATCTCGCGGTTTTTTGTTACTTGGTCGTTACGAAGTTTGGCTGACAATACAGCAGCCTGACTGGGGGCCTGGTCAATCCGGACTTTCCCAAAAAGTTTCAGTTTTATTGTAGATGATATATGACTTTTTGATTTGTCATGTCTATCTATTCCCCTCGATAGATTTTTGAGATCGTTGAATCCATCTTTCACCCATGGAATACCAGAGTCCCGTTCAAACAGTAGACAAGGCCAGCAAAAAAATCGGTTCAACACAGAAGATCCAGTAATCCATTCGTTTTTGCTGTAGACATCACGACATAAAGTTCTACGACAAGTACTCCGTCCTCCCTGTTGTGTAATACTACATTCTGGAGTTGGTCGCCCAGCATTTTTTATTTCTAATTGCTGATCTAATAGTAGATTTCTAAAATTATTTTGTAATAAATAATCCACGCTAGCGATAGCAGCCATGTTGGTTTGCATCTCTCTCATAACCAATGGCATGGCTAGGATTAGGAGATCAATGCTTATTGGTTATTTATGCGGAAGGAGGCACAATTCAATTCTCCTCCCTTCTGCCTTTTTCAAGGTAAACAAATGACTTTTCAATATTTGAACATCCATTCTGATTGATCAATTTAGTAACGAGAGACTAGCCTCTGGCACTGCGTGCAATACACACAATACACTACATCTGGCCGTATGAAACCGCCTGCGTCTCTTGGTAAATGAAAACATTTATAATAAATCTATACATAGACTATAATTTTCATCGTCAAGGTATGAACAATTTTGTAAGAAAATGATTTAATCAAGTCACTGCCTCCTGAGGAGCCGCTCCTGACTCATGGTTTGTTTCCAGGATGAAGACTTGGTCGAAACTTCAGAAGTTTTCAACAACAAAAAAAACTCGACATTGAGAATCCTTGTCACAGATTTAATCAAATACATACAAAATTGAAATTGTCTTACATCAAAATAAAATATCATGCATGTCTAGCAACAAATGGGAAATACACATAAAATGTAAGACTGTAGGTCTCACGGCGTGGGTTCTACATGAGGAAGTGACGTAGCTGCTGTTGTCACTGTCCCGGAGTGTTGCTTCAACCTCTGGCTCTCTTTAGCACTTTCTACAGACAAGAAAAATAATATTTGAACATATAGTACACAAAGTATACTGACACTAGTATGTTTTACACAAAAAACTATCCTTAGACATTCAGATTTTTTTAATTATATCGTTGAATACACAATCCTATTGCAATGCTTGGTTAAACCAGTTATATTAAATGTAGCTCTATAAACGGAAGTAAGCCCACTAAAGTGACTGTTGAAGCCCAAATCAAACGTTTGTGTGTGTTTTGTTTAAAACGTTCAGTTAAACATGGTTGTCTTTTCTAGGTACACTGTCCATTAGACCTTGGCCACCGCTGCCACGTGCTGAGCCTTGATGGTCGCGGTTTTCCCCTCGAAAGCTCGCGCCCTCGCCTCCTCCGCGAGACTGTGCAGGAACAGCAGCACGCTCAGCTCCACCTGAAAGCGACATACGACCATGGTCACTCAGTAAAATAATCCCCCAAAAGGTACTTGCGTTTATGACGTTGATTAACGTTTGGATTAACGCTATTTTTCTGTCTGCATATCAACAACACTACTGAGACATGTAGATGGAGGGTAAGGACGAACGTTGACGTTGTTTAAAAAGTTCAGCTTCTAGCAACTTACCATTGCATCTGCTGCGGTGCCAACACGAATATGAGATTTTTTCTTCATTAAAGACTTTAATTTGCTCCTTGGTGCCTTTTTCACCATGTTGACGACCTCAGATTAGCTCTTTCAAACAGAACAGAGACAGCTTTGTTTATGTTTTTCAATTTCCCGCCTGTTTACTACCGGCGCATGATATGACGTCAGTAATACAGACACAGAGCCGGATGAAAAGCTTTAGCGCCCTCGTGAGTTTTCTTAATGTCTGGTTTCTAAACCCGATTATCATAAATCCTCTCGATACGAATTTATCCTGATGCAAATTACTTGCAAAAGTCTGATTTGTAGGACTCTATCAGCACCAAGGGTTCTAAAAAAGATAGTGTCGTCAGGATTCCATGACAGAAGGAATCCAAGATCATAATATGAGTGAAGTAAATTAGTGACACACTCCCATATGACAAAAGACAAGCAAACATGTAATATTTGGACAAAGATAACTTGACCTTATAAGCAAAACATTAATATTTGAAATGCTCTTGTGTTTTAATCAAAGTAAAAATAATTGTATAAATAACAAATTGTATTCTTTAAAAGTGAGAAACCAGTCCAGAGAGAAAGAGTCAGTGATTTAAAGCCCTCGGTGACAGCTGTGACAGTCCTTATAAAGGGCTGAACAACTCGATTGATTTCATGGTTAAGTCTCCCTGAGGTAGGATCACTGTCCAGAATAGAAACATATGACATATCAAATCAGGTTAGAAACATATGACATATCAAATCAGGTTAGAAACATATGACATATCAAATCAGGTTAGAAACATATGACATATCAAGACAGGAAGTACATTAGAGCTGAGGTATTACCATCACCTGGTTTAACACAACATGTACAGGGGGGATTTGAACCTATAACTGTTTGATCTCAAGTCAAATGTTCTACCACTGAGCTATACCCATCCCCCAAGACCAAAAAAATTATAAAAGAAGATGTGGTTAAGCTATTCAGCCTTTATTGATATTATGTTTCCTCTGTTTCATCAACATTATTCTCAACAACAACAATACTGTATCTGGCAGGTCCTGCGCCGCGCCCCAAGAGCAGATTTCAGTCTGGCACGAAGACAGTCCTCCTACAATATAAACACTTTGTTGTTGAATTGTACAACCGTACAACAATTACATAGTATGTGCATGTGTTCATGTGTGTTGTATGTTTGTGTGTTTCCATGAGAAACACTGAGTTTTTATACATGCCCCCATTTAGCAGTTGAAAACACTTTGCAGCACTGGGAAAACAATGTTGCTAAATGTGCCACCGCCAAACAATACTGGACCACAGCTTCCTCTGCATGCGGTGTGTGTGTGATCCTGTACTCACAGTGGTAAACCTGTCCGTGCAGGGCAGGTACTTGTGGGCCATGTGCTCAGATATTTGGCTGGCTGGCGCCAGGACGTGGAGGTGGAGGTGAGGGATGGAGATGTAGGGAGGCCAGTGGAATCCCATCCTGAGAGGACAGGAAACGCATCACACACACAGGAAACACATAACACACACAGTACTGCACAAAAGTATTGGGCACAAATAAAAACAACAAAAAGTTAAGGAAAAATGCTTTAACCCTTGTGTTATCTTCGGGTCATTGTGACCCCCCACGCGTTGCAACAACTTTACCTCATACAAAAATAAAGTGAAGCATTTTCTTTTAACTGTCGGGCTGTCTCACACCCCTTACAGCGCGAAGGTTAAAAGAAAATGCTTTTTATTTGTTTTTGTATTGGGTAAAGTTGTCGCATCACAACGATGGGTCGTTGTGAGCCAAAGGCAGCACAAGGGTTAAAATAATTAAATGAAAGACTAAACAAAATATTTCTCAACCTTGTACTTTTATACAGCCACACAAATACAAACGACACCTTTTTTTATATTTCAGACAATATTAATTTAGAAAATACTTTTGCACTTATGTTATATATCATATATATGTTATATATACAGTATATATTATGTTAAAACCTATATATGTTATAAAGTGCACATGCAGTTTATGTTCACATTATGACTCTCCAACTTAAATCTTCACTTAATCATATTTTCATAAACAAAATCTTTCTGGTAATTTTACTTCTATATTCATTTTGGGGCTTCCTCAAACAACCAGTTATCCTCAAATGAAGATGTGTCATACCTGACGTCCTTCGGGTCGGTTACATTGTTGTCCTTCAGAACACACCTGCCCATCTCAGCCATTCTCTCTACTGCAACACAGAACACGCAACTGTTGTTCCACAACCCCTGCGTTTTACTAGTCCTGCTCCTGCACAATGTATATGGATTAAGCCACGGCAGCGTATTGCTGCCACTCCAGAAAAAGAAAAACGGATATGTTTCTTGTTATCACAAGATGTTCATCATGTTATAACAAGTTATTTTCACGTTACGTGAAAATAACTTGTTATAACATGATGAACATCTTGTGGGGGGGGGGGGGGGGGGGGGGATCTGAATTTTACTTTTCGAATTTGAGCCACTGAATTTCCAAACCTTGAATTTTTGGATCTGATGTTTTTTTTAAGAGGTGAATTCAAAACCAACAAATTCGGTGGTGTTATTAAGTATTCAATTCCATTTAAAATACAAAACATTGTCACTGATTTGCTTCCATAAATGTATTCTGTCTTTACCGAGATCCACGTGCTCCTCCGTGCAGAGAGAGCGACAGTTGACAATGTGACGTCTCGTCACGACCAGGTAGTGATGCGGAGCAGCAGGGAGAATATCGCGAAAACAGACAAGTTCTGCATCCTGTAAAGAGATTTTAGGACAAGGTGCAGACAGGAAAATGTCAATAAAATGTTGGAAAAATAGCCAAGCCCTTGTAAATAATGAAAATGTTTATAGGAGTTCGAAGGGGATGAAATTCCAAACTTCACAAGTTACTAAACATTCATTACGTCACATCTGACAGCGTCCAAATGAAAGCAAAAGACTAACACAATCATATTTATATAAACGTGTGTCCAGGTTATGTAGTAGGCTACCGGTTTACGTTAACCGGTAAAACGTATTGCGTCATGACAACAGTGCGGGCAAAAGGCCAACCTTTTTAAGAATTTCTGTGCTTTCATTTATGCCGTTGACGATCATACAAAAATCGCAGTTGTCGTCGTTAAAATCATCATTTTCGTCATACTCCCTATATTGTTGTTCACTGTAGACGATGGTGTCTTGACTGTGTTGGACCGGTATCGAGTCGTCCTCCATATAGCCTACAACCCATAGGCTGTATATATATATTTTTTTGATGTAATCAAATGTAGCCCACTAATTTATTACATAGCCTACAGTTCTCAATGACAGGCTTGTGTCAAACACGACGAAACTGTTATAGCCTAAATGGCAGTGGTAGAAAACTCCGTAGCCTACTTCCTCAATCCCGCCCATCATGACATCATGAACCCACACGGAACTATGTTTCAGTTATAGGAAGGAGACGGGAAGTTTTTCATAAAGCAGCATCAACAACATCTTCTGAGTTGCAGGGGAAAACCTTGCCCGGGGCGCCAAACGTAGGACCGCCAATGGTCAGAGTTGATGGTAACTGAGTAACTTGAGCACCCCTAAAAAGGTTCTAAAATCGCCACTGATGCAGCCCATACACGGATATTCATATAGAAATATTATATAACCCAAATATGGCCTAAGAGTTTAATAGAGAATTATTTTATTCATATCTTTACTAGTGAACGCTGTCTTTTTAAACATATTGAACGGACCATAAGAGGACAAATGTTTTATTAATTCATAGGCCATTTGTACAGTATAGCCTAACTTTAGTGAAGTGTTAAATGTGGAATAATTCATATATTGACAGTGATGTTGCATACAATATGACGGGTTTGACTTCACAGGGAAATAACACATAGGGAACATTCACAGTTAGCGAGACAACACTCAACATGTACAGAGGAATCACTGATCACGTCAACGCGACGGCTGCGGTTCTATCACGAGGATTCAGAGCGGCGCACTAAGCCTGATGTAGAACCAGTTATTCATGCTGGCAGAACGGCCGTGAAAGTAGTGCGTGCCGGTAAATACTTAACAGAAGCGGAGAAGGCAGATAAAGCGACATTCTCCCACATCATCTCACTTTCTCTTTTTCATCAGGACTAAATGGAAATGCATGATCAGGTTAACAACTGGCTTGAATAGAATGGTACATAAGACCACCAGGGTCTAGTTCCCTACTCACAGTTCATAACGAGAAAAACAACAAAAAACAGGCAGTTGAAAGAGCTTCATGAAATGTTTTTAACTAAATTACAGTGCAAATGGTCTTCCGTCAGGATGAAAGGGATAAGATCTCTGTTAAATAACTATTATAAACAAAGATAGGGAACAATTGGTGTGAAGGAGACACTAATACTGCAGTCTTTTCTGTCTTCAATGCTTGTAAAATTGGACTTAATCACCCTTACAAACCACAATCCCATCTTAAACCAAGCAAAACAGAAAAAACGAAACGCACAAACTAAATACATCCTCTAAACAGAAACAGAAGAGAAACCATATCAAAAAGACAAACATACATTCATAAAAACAATATATGGAAGTATAAAAATAAATTATAAAAACAAAACAACAACGTATCAAGACTATACAGTACAACAGTATAAAACTCAAACAGAAACATTTGGTCGTTGTAGATGTAGAACTTTCCCTTCTCTAGAGCCAACTGTTTGGAGAATCCTGGCAGGCTTGTTAATATCTAAATGCACTAGAACTTTCTCAGTACATTTGGGATCAGGATATGATAGGGAGAAGGTTTAACTCTTCTCTCTGTAAACAATGAATCCTCGTTCTGTGTGTGAACGTGTTGATGGGTGTGTTGTGCGCCGCAGTCAACTGCTCTCCCTGTAACCATCTTCCCCCATCATCCACCTCTCCTCCTTCATCTCTACCTGAACGTTGTCCCAGAATGTGATTTCACCTTCTTTATATTATTGGGATGTTGTTGTTGTTGTTGTTGTTGACTGGTTTCTGGTCGTTTTAGCTGGATGTCCGTTTCTCATACGTCATAAGACGCCGTCATAAACGTGAGCCAACTCCTCATTGGCCTTCCCTCCTGCCCCTCTCCAGACCCAGCGGCCTCTTGTTGCTAGGCAGGCTGCATGCTAGCATTGCTATGTGTGGCGTGGAAGGTATAAGCCAGCCAATAGAATGAGAGGAATCCACACAGAATTCTTGCGTAACTCCACGTCCAGGAGGAAGCAGCCGAGGACCAGCAGCCCCAGACTCCCCCCTGTGGGAGGCTACTCGAAGGCCCAGACCTCCAGGCTGTGGACAGTGAAGTCCTTCTGGGCGGAGAGGGGCGTGTTGTTGAAGGTGGCACAGGGAGACGAGGTGCCGTGATACAGGTCAGCATCCAGCCACAGCCCTAACTGACCCCTGAGGGGAGGGGGAGGGGGAGGGGGAGGGGGAGGGGGAGGGGGAGGGGGAGGGGGAGGGGGGGAGACAGAGTTATAGCTACACTAATGAGGGCCTATTACTATTTTTACGATATTGTGTCTTGGGTTTTACTTCAGAACAGCATCTTATCACAACAGTTCATCTGCTAAAGCAATCCACCTACCCCCCTCCTCCCATCTGGAGAGAGTCTGTGTTTCCCTTCACAAAGTAGGAGTTCTCCCCAGTCCATCGGTAAACCTGAACACACACACACACACGCACACACCTCTGTTAGTTCAGGAGAGAGAGAAGGGAGGAGAGACAGCTGGGAGGAGGAGAGGGAGAGAGAGGAGGAGATAGCCCCAGTGAGGGTCTCACCTTGATCTCAGGACAGAAGCTATACAGGAAGGCCTCCCCTGTCCCATAGCAGTACTCACTCAGCCTGAAGGGGTGTGTGGAGAACGCCCCGAACACCTGGGAGAGAGAGAGAGAGAGAGAGGAGCAGTGTACCTGGCTGCCTGTGTCTCTGGTGACCAGCAGGACAGGGCAGTGTGTGTGTATGGTGTGTACTGTGTGTGTGTACTGTGTGTGTGTGTGTGTACTGTGTGTGTGTACTGTGTGTGTGTGTGTGTACTGTGTGTGTGTACCCTGCTGTCCGTGTCTCTGATGACCAGCAGGACAGGGCAGTCCAGTGTTGCCAGGTTACGGTACAGAGTCTTCAGGCTGGTCCCATGCTCCACCGTGCTGTAGGCCCGTTGCCAGGGGTAACCCTGCACCCTGGCTGGCAGACGGCACGCCAGCTGCAACACACACACTGATAACTACATACAGGTCCTACACACTGTGTGTGTAAGAGTGTGAGTGTGTGAGTGAGTGTGTGTACCTTCTCGATGTGTGTGTCCTGGAGCAGGGCACTGGGATCACTGAGCACGGGCAGAAGATCCACAGGCTCCTCCCCCTCACAGCTGAAACTCTGCCGGCGTTTGGCCTCGTTGATGGTGATGATCTACGGAGCGCGGATAATCACATGACAGACGACCACTGAGCTATACCCATCCCCATGCTCTACCACTGAGCTATACCCATCCCCATGTTCTACCACTGAGCTATACCCATCCACATGTTCTACCACTGAGCAGATTAAACACCGTCACAGGCCTCACCTCCCAGTTCCTGGGGACAGGGTCACTGAAGAAGTTGTCAATCATGTTGAGCTCGTCCTTCTCCACCAGCACGAAGCCCTGCTCACCCACCTCCTTCCCGTACACGTCTGGGGACCACTGCACCAGGAACGCATACAGGTGCTCCACCCTGCACACGCACAACAATTACAACCTCAAAACATACATCAAACAGTGAGCATGAGTCACACAGTGGTGGCTGTGATTGGTTGACCTCTCACCTCTCCTGAGGGACAGCGAACCAGTACTCAGGCTGTGTGTCCCGGCATGCGTGGGCAGGGCTAGGGGTGCGGCCCAGGGAGAAGGACTTCCTCATTGGCCGGCCCAGCTTGAAGCAGAGGAACATGGGCGGAGTCTTGCTCTTCTCCTCCGACGACAGCAGCATGTCTGCGCACACACACACACGGTTATGGTTAGTTGTGTACCTCTGGACCCCTCACCCTGGATGGTTCTAGTTGTGTATCCCCTCATCACTCACCCTGGATGGGAGCCTGCATCCTTTCCATGAGCCAGCTCTTCACCTCCGCCTCGTAGCTCCTCTTCCTCGTCTCCTCCTCGCTCATCCCCTCGTCCCCCAGCGGCACCTCCTGCGGCCGGCCGGTCAGGACCTCGTCCCGGGGACCACGTTTCCCAGAGGCTACCTCTGCCTCGCTCAAACTCAACTTCCTGCTTTGGGCGCCGGTGGATCCTGCGGCAACGCCATTGGTTAAGCTCCTGGCGGCTTGGAGAGGCGTGTCAGCGGAGCCTGGCCCAGCAGGGGTCTGCTCCAGCCTCGCTGCACCTCCACCCTCCGACGGGACAGCAAGGGACTCCTCTACGGAGCTGTGCTGGAGCAGACCTTCCTCCTCCTCCGTCCTCTCTGGGGGGCTCTGCTTCTGGGGCTGAGTGAGTGTCTGGCTGTGTGACAGCGCCCCCTGCTGGTCCAGGCTGCTAGGAGAACCAGCGTGCGATTGGCTGGTGCTCTCCAGTCCGTCTGCGCTCCCATTGGCTGGCAGCACGAGCTCGGTGAAGCCCTCGTCTGAGGGAGACGACACATCACACTCCGCCGTCTCCATGACTACAGGAACAGGGACGCCATGTTGACGCTTTGGTCTGAATCTACACTACAAACCTTTAGTTTTGAGCATGATATTCTACATTACACTCCTATTCAACAACTTAAAATGTGATATTTCAATGGATGTAATAAAATGCACTGAGTCGTCATCATGATCAATCAAGACGATCCAGATCGTACCGGTCTCCGAGAGGGCGGAGTCGATGTCGTCCAGGACGATGGTGCGTCCGGCGTCCAGCGCCTCGTAGCGGCTGAAGGGGTTAGCGTGCAGCTGGGACGGCAGCTCCTCCCACTCCCCCGGCCTGTAGAGAGGACACAGATCCTGGGGTGGGTCTCTGGGGGTCAGGGGTCACCGCAAGGGAGGATGGGATCAAGTTTTAAGGAAACAAAGGAAATGTAAACAAATGATGAATGAAGAGAAAGACAACACAAACCAATGAAAGCAACACAAAATAAAATGAACATTCTGAATGCAGAAAATGGAAAAATAAATGTACGTGTATATTGTGAAGACAAACTAATGTGAAGGAATGATACAACATTGACATTTAAACCCCCTCTTCTCCAGAACGGCCAAACCAGGAGAGTGAGAGTGACATGGCTAACAGCCCACACAAAGCAAGAAACAGAGATCAGGAGGGTGGTTGGTCCGGGCGTGGGAGCGTCCTTACGACGGCAGCGAGTCCTTGAGCTTCATGCGGGACACGTCGTCGTACAGGGCCACAGACAGCACCTCCTGCATGGGGCAGATGAGGCCGTACTCCTCACAGCCGTGCTCGATCACCAGGGGGTCCGACTTGTGGGGGTCAAACATGATGTTGTTGGGGGTCACGATCATCACCCCCCCTACCACACCCTGGAGGAGGGGAGAGAGCAGGTGTCAGGCAGGGGTCACGTGGGGGTCAGGCGGGGGTCACCCTCAGACACACAGACACAGGGGGGGGGAGGGTTTGCTCACCATGCCGTCTGTGAAGTACTTGCAGCTCATCTTGATGAACTTGACGGTGGTGGGGCTCTCATCCTCGGAGGGCGGAGTAACCTCCCTGCGCAGCGTCCTGGCCGGGCGCACACCTCCATCCTGCCGTCACAACACCCGTTACACCATCACAACACACCACCCGTTACACCGTCACACCACCCGTTACACCATCACACCACCCGTTACACCATCACAACACACCACCCGTTACACCATCACACCACCCGTTACACCATCACACTAACCCTAACCAGAAGCACATCACTCACCTGTGACCCTTTCTCCGGCTGCCCATTGGTCGAGGCAGGATCGCAGGAACCCTTCGAGTCCGGTTCCGATTGTTCTGCGTCAGGAACGAAGAGCTTCTGCAGAGTGACAGGAGGGCATGTTAGCGAATCACAGGACCAGGCCTAGCAGCAGGGGGCGGGCTGGAGCGTGTGATTGGCTGGGAGCTCACCTGTCCAGGGTAGATGCTTTGGGAGAACAGCTTGTTGATCTGGACCAGTTGGTTGGGGGTGATGTTGAACTTCAAAGCAACGATGTTCAGTGTGTCCTGGGGCTCCACCTGCACCATACACCGTTAGCAACAGTGTTGCTGTGGTTACGTTTTTATAAACAGTTTTACTAGGAAAGGCTGTGCCCAAACTCACAAATACTTGACTGTGTTTGTGTGTGTGTGATAAGTTGGTATTGCGGTGGACAAGATGGCAGGGTGATGGGTGGCAGGGTGATGGGTGGTAGGGTGATGGAGGGAGGGTGATGGAGGGGGGACAGGGGGATGGAGGGGGGACAGGGCGATGGAGTGGGGGTGATGGAGGGGGGACAGGGTAATGGAGGGGTCAGACTCACGGTGTACTCCACTGTCCCTGGAGGTCTCCTCTTCTCTCTCTTAGACTGGCTGTTAGAGCTGTCCCTCTCATCTGGAAGGAGTGTGTGTGTGTGTGTGTGTGTGTGTGTGTGTGTGTGTGTATATATGTGTGTGTGTGTGTGTGTGGGGGGGGGAGGGGGGGGGGGAGGGGTCAGTCAGTATTTACAGAAAAAAGGATCCGATAGACTGACGAGTCCATAGTCTAACTTAGTGACGGGCAATCTTGTTTACATGAGCACAATAACACACACCTATCTAGTTTTAAGATGGCTTACACCACAGTTAAAAGAACACTTTCACTCTCCTCCTCCCCCTCTCTCCTTCCCCCCTCTCTTCTTCCCACTCTCTCTTTCTCTCTTCTCACCCCCCCTCTCTTCCTCCCAACGCCCCCCCCCCCCCCCCCCCCCCCTCAGTAATTATCTAAGTGACCTCCCAGTGTGTCTGTCTTACTCAGCACTCTGTGCTTGAGCAGGTTTAAACACCACCCTCACATGCTCTAACACCACCCTCACACTCCTTCCTGCAGCCTGGCCCTCCTTCCGCACAGACACACTGGACAGATGACTCAGCAAAGAGCAGGCACACTAAAATGTGTGTGTGTGTGTGTAAGTCAGGCATGGTAACATGGCTTCTTTCACAGTCCTGTGGCAGGATGATTGACCAGAGCAGGGTTATCTGCTGGCCCTGTGGACACAGCTGCAATCCTGCGCTGTTTGGTTCTGTTATACAACAACATGTAGATGACAAGTCTGTCAACTGTTTTAGCTTGAACAGCAATATTTCTCTCTCTCTCTCTCTCTCCTCTCTCTCTCTCTCTCTCTCTCTCTCTCTCTCTCTCTCTCTCTCTCTCTCTCTCTCTCTCTCTCTCTCTCTCTCTCTCTCTCTCTCTCTCTCTCTCTCTCTCTCTCTCTCTCTCTCTCTCTCTCTCTCTCGTCTCTCTCTCTCTCTCTCTCTCTCTCTCTCTCTCTCTCTCTCTCTCTCTCCTGTCTCAACTCTATCTCTCATGTAACATGTTGATAGGCTACTGTACAGGAGTTGTGAAACATCTGTTGTGGGATTGGTCGTACGCATGCGATGTTCACAGGTACAATGTTTCATACTTCTTTACTGAGGAGTTGGAACTGGAGACTGAAACATCACAAACTCATTAATGTTCACTTAGAAGATGCTTTATCCACACAGAGCAGATCACCATGAAGCAGATGATCTCACTTCAATGAGTGTGTGTCTTCCCACTTCTCCAACTGAGATGAAGTTAAAGTTCAACAAATCTTGGCAGGATAGTTTGTCTAACTGATATAAGTGTTTGAACTCAAAGTCCACACAAACTAAATACAGTTACGGTTTTAATCCTCCCTCATTGCTTTGGATGAAAGCTAAATTAACACTTGACTTCATGTGTGTGTTTGTGTGGGAGAATGGCAGCTCGCCTGACTGTGTGTGTGTGTGTGTGCTCACCTGGGCGCTGTGGAAGGTGTGGGTCGTCTCCTACAGGGTCTCCCTGCTTCAGAGCAGGGGCTTCTGGACAGGAAATGATCGGCGAATCAGATGGGTTCTGCTGAGCCACGCCCTTCTCTGATTGGCTCTGCTTTAGCTGTCTCCGCCTTTTCAGCCTTTAGGGAGATTGAGAGAAGCCTGTCGTGTTTACGTCCATTCAGACTGACTGCACTAGTCTACATCGTCAGTGACAACGCATGTTTGATTATGCAGTGGTTTAACAGTCACTATGGGAGGACATCAGTGCAATCTTTAGTAACAATGAACCACTGTGACACAACATATCACTTCCCATATCTCTGCCTCCATTCCATTCTCTCATCTCATCCCCTCATTCATCGTGTATAAGTCAGGTAGACGTTGTTCTCCTCCTCTCCCCTCATAGCACACACAACTATCACAGAGCCCCACTTTAGGCGAGTGAGGTCACACTGGCTACATGTACAAGATCATACAACACCAAGACAACTACAAGCTGAAGGACTTTTAATCTATAATCCAGACCAGCACCCTCCTCATGAGTTACAAGATCACTTAGCGTACATATTATTCAGGGTAGACTGGGAAGAACTGTTAGAGGAATTAATATTTAATGCATGCACTAAAGACGACAATCACATTAGAGAATGATAGATGAAAGAGGGAGATCCAGAAAGGTAGACTGAGAAGGGAAGGAGGAGAGAGAGAGAATGGAGGAGAGAGAGAAAGAGGGAGAGAGAGGGGATGGGGGAGAGAGAGAGTGTTATTGCTCTAATGGAGGAGAGGGTGAATGGAAGGCAGACAAGACTGGATGGGGAGAGTCGACCTTCTGCTTCTCCATCATTAGGGATGCAGCCAGACCCACATCTGCTGAAGGTTTCAAGACTCTAACACTGCATTCCAGACGACACTCCCCATTCCCTCAGGAAGGCAGAGTGGAATGCAGAGATATCCTTTGCTGTCTCTACATTTCCTGTTTCTCTCTCTCTCTTCCTGTCTCCCTCTTTCTTCATTGCTGTCTGTCTGTCTGTCTCTCCTTTCTCCCTCTCTCTCTCTTTCTCTCTGTGTATCAGCTCAGCCCATAAACAAAACCTCCCTTTCCCAGAATCCTCCTCAACACAACAACACCTCTAGTCTCTCCTCTGTTCAGCCCAGGCAGATCTGAGAGGAGTCTAGACAGGCTGTACTGTCATGTAATATTAATGTGTTTATTTAGCAGATACTTTTCTCATAAGCGACTACAGCCTCTTGATCTGCAGTCAAATGCTCCACCACTAAGCTACACCCACCCACACAGCACTAGGTTACACACTATAAAAGCTACTGCTTTGGGTAACACCAAACAACTAGGGGTTCAAAGCTGTTACATGTTCTGTGTCACACACACACACACGCTGAGAAACTTACCTGGCAAAGTAGCCTGGCTTCCTCTCTCTCTTCTCCATCTGTGGGGGGTGTGTGTGTGGTGCGTTAGCGCCGCATGCAGCTGTCCCACACACACCCAGGAGAGCAGGGAGCAGTTATGTGGTGATATGTGCACTCTGTTCACTCTCACGCGGAGTTCCTACACTTCCGTATCCTAATGGAGAGGGGAGGGGACGGAAAACTGCGTAAATTAAATTGGTGGCGTAGTGGTGGACGCGCTGTATCTTACCAGCACAATAAACCCCGGAAAACGGTGATGATAGTTGAAACAACAGGGACCGCACGGTACTGATCCTAGGAATCCTGAATGATGTAGTGATGAGGGCTTTTCAAAGTTGCCCCGCAATTATAAATGATATATAGCACATACCATCGCCTGTCACTACATACAACGTTTGAAACCAGACATACAGTCAAAAGAAACATTTTGGTAGCTAGTTTAGCTACTGTTAGCACTAGTACAATTTAATGTGTTCTAAGCTAACAGTTACAGTAGCTAGCTAAAACAATTAGCGTTATGTACGAACCAGTGTTTCCAACAACAGACAGATGGTGATCAAGACAGCAGACCAGTAAAACAGGTCCATATCCATTGAAGTTCGTAGCTAGTATTAATACTGTACTGTAGTTAAATGCAGCACCTACTGTAATCTGCTAACGCTTTACCTTTCGATATAGCGGCACCGTCATGTACAGGAAGGATGCACCACGATAACACAACGGAAACTATAAAATCTGCAGCTGCAATTAGCTATTTTTGCTACGCACTTGCTTGATCAGCACATAATATATTGCTAGCAACAGTTTGGAGAACAAGGTCCACTAGGTCTTCCGTCTGCAGTGCAGACCAAAACAATGGGCAGTGATGTCGCTAGGTAGCTAAACGATGGCTAGGTAGTCTTGTATTTAGCTGGTGATGTACACTTAAGTTAATGTATTGAGCATCACCACCAACTACATACATATAAAAAAGAGCATTTCTTAAAATGTACAGAAGCACTGAATTCCATCAATAAACATTTTTATCTGGTTAGATATCTGACCTGTCAACCTACCTCAAGCAGCGGCTTTTATAATACCTTCCAAGTGCTCGTTTACGCTTAAACAGCGCCACCCTGTGTTAACTTGTTAAGCGCTTTTCGTTTTTGATTCATTGCCCTGGCGAAGCAAAGCCGTTTCTCATTTCAATGTTGTGTGACATAAACGTACAGATGTATTTTATCTTTGTCTTAAGTTTGTTTTTTTGTGTGAATTATCATATTTGTAAGCATCAAATTAGTAAAAAAATTGAACAAAATGGAGTTAACTTACTGATGAAAATAGTCACTATCTGAAAAAATAAATACATAAATTAATGAATTCATGTTATTATTTTATTTGTTGTCAACACATAGTTACACTCCTATGTGTGGTCTTGTACTATTATGTAATTTACCAAACATGTTAGTGTACCCACTTAACACAATTCAGAGCTGTTAATCTGTGGTAAAAATTTAAATAAAATATTTGGTCAGTAAAAGCCATTTAATAAAAGAGGGTTTTTTAAAGGATGTATTTTAGATCATTTTCATGAATTATAGACATTTCAAGACATGAAGACATGCAGCAAATGGCCTGTGGAGGATTCAGAACCAGGTGAGCCTCTGTGGTGCCCACATGACCCAAACAATCATCAGCAACAACAAGAACAACAGTGTGAAGATGGTTTCTCTTTGGTAGACCTGGAACACTGTAAAAAGGGAAGCACATATAATCAGCATGTCAGAAACTGATCATGACTTTAGAGTTAGGGTTTGCTAGGGCTGTATAACTTTATACTGCAGGCAAGGCTTTAATTACTGTAATGCATTATAACATTACTGTTAAATCACATCTTGTCATGTTATGAGTCATGATTACTTCTACAATGGGTGACAATCACAGTGAATAACAACCTACCTTGAATTAGATTTTTTTTTGAGGCATTGTTGATCTTGTACTGGGAAAAAGAATAAAGAAAAAAAATTATCCTTCTACATTTAATATTTACAACCACAACACATCAATATTTTGAGTTAGTTTAACTACACTGTCACTCTTTTTAAAAGCACCGATCTTGGTCAATATTTAAATGAAAGTTAGTCCCTCTGGTGTTTTCAGGAAATAACACTGTAAGATAAATCAATTAATTTAATTATCTTTACTGTACCTGATTCAAAATTGTTTTAATTGCCATGTCGTTTGTGGAGCACCTCAGCAGGCCGCTGGTCTGGTGGAACAGCATGTTCACAGTCAGGGAGACCTCACTGGTGGTATGTCTGCTGCTGTCTGGAACACAGAAGTCTGGACTGAAGGTGTGATGCAGGACCACCAGGATGACAGGGATACCATCTGTAGGGGGGAGGGGGAAGGGGGGGGGGGAGATAGAAGGATAGAGATGAAGGGGGGTGTAGAGAGAGAGAACAAAAATATAGAGAGGGAGAAAGACATATATATTTTAGCATAGTAAAGCACATAGAAATAATATAAACCTGTTTCGAAAGATTAACTATAGGCATTATTTATAAATGTTTAATATTTACGTGGAATTTTTTCCAGAGCTGCCTGTATGTCAGTCCCCAGCCGAGACACAACGGGACAGTAAACCACGATAATGCCACAGTCTCGAGGGTTATACACTTCCGTCCAGCCCCTCGAGCTGAGATGGTGGTTGATCTCCTCGTGACACCGAAGCGTTTCACCCGTCGTTACAGACAAAAATTTCATCCTTGAAATCCCTTAGGTAGCTATCCCAAAGTTGTATTCTCTGCGTCTGAAAAAGAAAATGCTTCTGTAATAATACATCTCATAAATAGGTATTTCTTTCACTTTCACTACCCACCTGTGTTTTTTAGCGAGACACAGTGTTCCCTGTCTTTTGCAGCGAAAGTATCATTAATCGAGCATACTGCGTTGCAATTTATTTGAGCGCTTATTTAAATAATTAAAAATTATTGTTTTATGTAACCTACAAATACCGTATATTTGCAGAATCTACCGACTGAACACTGTGCTAAATCACCAACAGTTTTAAGCAGGTTATTATCAGAAAAAATAAGATAATAGACTAGGCTATATGTTTGGGTTTTTTAAATAATAAAATGTTATCCTTACTCGATAGTTGAATAAGTGCTTTGTTTGCTGCCTGAAGACAGAATGGAGGAGGTAGAGTTACATTGAAGAGTGTCGAAGCAATTTTTGTTTTTCACATTTTAACTTTCACTTTCACTCTGAGTAAACCATAGACCTATTATAACTAATAAAACCTAGCTCCTGCCCTGTTCGTGCCCGCATTCTAGGATCAGACCTTTAGGGGGGCTCAGCCCCCAATGAGAATGTGACATCGATACAGTGCCTTGCAAAAGTGTTAAACAGCAATGCTAATAAATCATTAATTTCACTGGATAACAATTAATACATTTATTTATAATCAGGCAAAATATTGAATGAATGAAAAAACTATTAAAGTCCCCTTCTTCACGAACCACCAGCATCAAATGATAATAAATAATATATATATTTTTTTTAATTATTATTATTTTTAGGTGTGCTGATATGAAATTTAGGTGTGCTTGAGCACCCCTAAAAATAGTCTAAAATCGCCACTGCCCTCGACCAAAGATCCAGGCAACTTTTCTTGACGTAAGCAAATAGCCTAAATGGGGTGCTACTTTACCCATTTCGGATTGGTTTCAAATTTAGCAAAAATCTGCAAAAAAAATTGTATGAAAAAGCTAGTAGTATGAGCCAGGTTCGAGAATAGAACTAAAAACATTAGTTAGTTTGAGATAGTTTTGGATAGGCCTATGTTGACTTGAGTCAGAGAATGTTTAATAGGGGAGAACTGCCACTCTCGGGAAACATACGGGTTCTGAACTGGTTGCAGTTCCACTCTAGTTCCATATGAGGGCACTAACGGTCCAGTGCAGAATGAATGGAGGTGTATGGTAGCCTGGCTCTGCCATCCTACGTACTTCCGCTCAATTTCGATTTCGCTTCTGTAGTAGGTCTGGGATTTCGGTGTATTAGCAGAGAATGTCTAATATGTATCTAATATATATAAATATCTAATATATCTAAATAAATAAATGTGAACACATGAAAACGTAAATATAGGCTATATATATTTACATTTACATTTAGTAATTTAGCAGATGCTCTTATCCAGAGCGACTTACAGTAAGTACAGGGACATTCCCCCGAGGCAAGTAGGGTGAAGTGCCTTGCCCAAGGACACAACGTCATTATGCACGGCGGATAATCGAACTGGCAACCTTCAGATTACTAGCCCGATTCCCTAACCGCTCAGCCACCTGACTCCATATATACACACAAATACATGTAACATTTATATATTTAGTGTCTCATTTAATTTGTAATTTATATATTTTGTCTATTTTGTCAATTAGACATTAAATCATATAATTAGTCATTTATTTAAGCTTTGTGTTGTATAATTATTTATTTATCCAAGTATTTAACCATTCAATTATTTAATTATTTATGAGCTTGCTAGTCGTTAATGTTAACACATACATAATTGGTCTGTTATATCTGTTCCCTATGGATAATATAATGTAGGCTAAGATGTCTTTCTCAGTTTCTAACTAAGATATGGGAAAGATCTCCCTGAGGGCGACCTGTTATTCAATGAAAAAAAGCAAGAAGCCGCACAATCTGAGTGTAGGGTTAAGAGAGCAATAGGGTTAACATAACCTGTTCTGGTTATTAAAACTTTCTAACGTCTAACTGGAAGTTCTAGACCTGGCCTATTTCCCCCCGGAAATATCAATGTTGTGACACTATAGACAATGGAAGAGGGCGTATGCAAGTTAACGCGTAAATTTCAGTTTAAGAATTGTAATAATAATTTACCAACAGTATATATAAATATTTAGATATTTATAAATGTTTCATATTTTCGTTTTCATTGGTTTGGCGGCCCTCTGCATAACCCTAGTGGTCCCCGGCCCACAGGTTGGGAATGGTTGGTCTAGGAGCATGAAGTAGTTCTATGAAGCTCTGTCTACTTTGGTAGCCTACATAGGCCTACACTGTACCAAAGAGCTCATAGGTGAATACGTTTATTGTCTATTCCTACTTGTTTTTTAGGATTCATTCGCACTTCTCAGCCACCGTAGTTTCATAATGGATTTTACTTTTGACAGACTGTTGAAGTGTACACGCTACGTAGCTGTTTTATCACCATTCGCTCCCTCCAAAAATAACTAAATGAAGATAGAACCATTTTTATGATGCTCAAGATGTTTTTTATATACATTAGATGCTGTCTCGGGATCAGTTAAAAGTATAGCACATCTGGTTAACAAGATGAAGAGAGTTGAGATTAACTACTGATCTGTAATCTGTTCAAGAGGCCTCCCCAAAAAACCTGTTTGCGCTGGTTGTGCGCGAGGAACCGCCCCTTTTATAGACGGCGTGAACTAGATGCCATCCTCATTTGTTCTCGCTGCTAAGAGGGCGTTTCGCGAATGAAGTAATTATGATTAGGGGTATGGAGAATTGTTGGTGTTTTTATGGAGAATAACTCCACATTTTTTAACATACTATTGTTGACGTTCTGTTGTTTTCTAACACGTCTGCAGTTGGCCTCGCGAAAACCATTGCTGGTTCGGTGGATCATTGCCGGGGTAAAGGCAAAAGGGAAGTGATCGGTGGAGATACAGAGCAGACTAGCTAACCTTGCTAAGGGGAGGGTACACGGTATGCTACGGGTACATATTTCACAGTAACTGTTACAAACCAATTCAGTTGTGGGTTTAGGATAATTGGGAATGCGCCTGTGTGTGTTATGTGAAGAATTCAGGACATCAGTTACATTTTACGTCGCCGCATGCAGAGTGATTTACCGTAAGCGTCGGCGGTCTGCAAACGTCCCCCTTTTTCGTGAGGCCATCCGCGGACAATGACGGTGGCTTTTGCTGAATACACCGCTGTAACACCACAAACCCAGTAAAGTACAGGTCTGCTCCTTCGAGACGAACAGCACGAGGACTTGATCTGGCTACGAGTTGTGTACACTTTCCTGACCATCTTGAATTCATGTACGGGTCTGTAGGCTATCTTAATTGTATGTGGACATCAGGACAGGCTACAGTGGCCTACAATGCTAGAAGTCCATAGCAAATAATCTGTCAAGTGAAGAAATTGCAATCATAGCTGCATGCCCTTATCAAAACAAAAATAACCCATCGTTCCATGCCAAATCATAGTATACCCCTGAAATGGAGGCTTCATCCTTCGTAGCTTGATACCCGAAGGCCAAACTCTTCTTGGCTAACCCAGGCTTTCTTTCCGTCCGGTTGTGCAGCTCTGATTGAGTCTCCACTCCAGCCTAACTACAGCCATGGACCCCGCTTACATGGGAGGCATGTCGCCTTCGTACGTTCCCAGGAAGAGGAAGACCGCTCCGCCTCAACAGAGGAGCAGCGTTCCGTATCCAGGTAGGCGAGGGAGGTAGCTCAGTGGTTAGAGCATTTTTACTACAGATCACGAGGTCGCAGATTCTCATCCGCGTGTCACTTAGGTTAGCGGCATCAGCAATGTGAATACATGACATTATTACTGCATTTGTGCATATTTATTATTGAAGACGTTATTATGAATGATTAACTATGATTTAGTTGAACTTGTACAGTGACTGAATATTGGGGGCTGTTATTGTTTGTTCAACAGTTGTCCAGCGCATGCCTGAAAGGTCGTTTGAGATGAGCGTGATCGGACTTCCCCGGGTGAGCCTTAATACAGCTACTATGGGCTTAATTAAGCTACTATGTGTCATAACAGTGTTGTCTGTTTCGGGTGTAACTGTCTTCAATACAACACTGTGTTTCAGATCTAAACTGTGTTCTGGCTGTGTTTATGGCATCTTCAGTACACTATCAATCTGTGTAGTCAGTGTGCCTCAGCGTCTTCCTGTAGTCCTACTTTTCACCCTCCCCGAGGAGGTGGGAGCAGACAGGTCATAAACACCTGCTTCTGTTCACAACACTAATCAGCCTAGAGATACACACGAGTGATACACACGCTGGACACAGCACCATCGCTCTGTTTTGCCTGTGTAGCTGCAGCCTGTGTAGCTGCAGCCGGTGTAGCCCTGTGTAGCTGCAGCCTGTGTAGCTGCAGCCTGTGTAGCTGCAGCCTTTGTAGCTGCAGCCTGTGTAGCTGCAGCCTGTGTAGCTGCAGCCTGTGTAGCTGCAGCCTGTGTAGCCCTGTGTAGCTGCAGCCTGTGTAGCTGCATGCCTTGCCAGTCTGTGTTACTGTTCTGCACGTGTTTCAGAATGATGAGGCTCAAGCACTCGAAGCCCAGAAGATGAAGCGGACATACGGGAGGAAAAGGTGACCAGCCATGTGCTCTCTCTCTGCTAACAGCTCAAACTGGAAGAACAACACACGTCTCATATAAACATTGACCTATAGTAGAGTTGTCTATAAGACCAGCACTGCACATGGTCATATAGTTCACCATAACGGCTCTCTCTTTCACTGTTGCTTACAGACAAACCATCATCTCCCTAGACGAGCATATTGTGCGAGTGTGTGTGTGTGCGTATCCAGATTTCAGCGTAACTTTCTCCTTCCCAGGTATGAAGACCTGCAGAATGTCACTCCAGGCCCTGTGGGTGTGGGCTATCCTGTCCCTGACCCTTCCTGTTGCTCTGTGATGTCATCCAGCCTGGCCAATGGGATGGAGGGGGGGTTTGCCCCGCCCCTGACCAGGATGCCCCCTAGGCTGGTGGCTAAAGACTGCTGGCCCAGCCCTGGCCTCAGTTCCAGCCTCGGCCTGGGCCCCGGCCCCATCCCTGTCCCACACCTGGACCAGGGGAGAGACAGAGGGCAAGACCAGGCCTGGAGGAACGGTATGTCATTACCCAGTCCTGCACCTTTCTACCATGTCATTACCCAGTCCTGCACCTTTCTACCATGTCATTACCCAGTCCTGCACCTTTCTACCATGTCATTACCCAGTCCTGCACCTTTCTACCATGTCATTACCCAGTCCTGCACCTTTCTACCATGTCATTACCCAGTCCTGCACCTTTCTACCATGTCATTACCCAGTCCTGCACCTTTCTACCATGTCATTACCCAGTCCTGCACCTTTCTACCATGTCATTACCCAGTCCTGCACCTTTCTACCATGTCATTACCCAGTCCTGCACCTTTCTTACTGTACAGGTTCGTCAGTTACCTCTGGGTATGGTATGATGTGTACAGGAGGCAGTGAAGGGAAGGGGGTCTGTAGACTG
Source organism: Osmerus mordax (assembly GCF_038355195.1). Classification (NCBI taxonomy): domain Eukaryota; kingdom Metazoa; phylum Chordata; class Actinopteri; order Osmeriformes; family Osmeridae; genus Osmerus; species Osmerus mordax. The sequence goes on along the minus strand of NC_090057.1, from coordinate 779,833 downwards.
TGTGGAAGGTCCTCACATCCTCCAGAACTACTCGACTGCAAACTAACCTCTCCTGTTGTCTCTCAGATTTCATCATGAAGAAAATGCCGAGAGTAGAAATGGAAAGATCGGCGCCCGTCACTAGCTTCGCTCCTGAAGTGAGACTGAACGGTTAGTCACTCATTTCATCCTCTCTGAAAACCTCTACCATACGGGGAAGGGTTTAGCTCTGTGGCAGAGCATGTGACTGTAGATCAGGAGGTCACAGGTTAGAATCCCCCCCATCCCTGTACTGTATGTCGCTCTGGATAAAAACATATGCTAAATGAACACAAACATTGTTATATATATATATATATATATATATATATATATATATATATATATATATATAATTCAAGGTTTGTCCCAGCAAGGTTGCAGTGCCTCATAAGTTGTTTATCCGGCCTTCTTATTTAACTGTTCTACTAAATGTGTTTTCCTGTTCATGATAGTTCCAGCTCCAGTTGCCAGTGGTTACGTCCAGAACATTCCAGGTGTTGCTGGCTTTTCCCAGAACAGCCTGGTTAGTGGCAGCTTCTCCCAGGCCAGCCCAACACCGTCCCAGTCCTCAGAGGAACCCAAGAACAAGACTCCCATCTCCTTCTCAACCAAGAAGGAGCCTCCTGTCTACCCTCCAGGTATGAGCTGTGGATGACCCTCCGTGTCTGGGATGCCCTGTGGGGCTCCTGCCCTCTTGAGACCCACCACCTCACAGCCCTTCAGACAGACAGCATGTTGTTGTTTATTTAGAGGTAGTTTAGTTTGGGATCATGAAACCTGTTTTCTTATTCTGGCAACAATAGCAGATCAGAAGATCGTTTCACAGTGCTCCCTCTGTCCTGTCCCATGAGCACATCCCTGATCTTGGCTTGTTAAACAGGCACCCTGTCTCTAGATTGAATATTTCAAAAATGAGACATCATCACAACGAGGAAGTTCCGATTTCGACGAGCGAGCGTAATTAGCTAACGGTAGCTAATTGTCGGTCCTCAAACACAATATGTGAACGATCGTAAAGTCATTACTCAATTTATGAAAATATATATATTTTTTTAATCTAGTGAAATTATACATTATTACAACCAATTGTCGACATAAATCCACTTACAGACCAAATTTAGCTGGAAAATCTTGCCATCCACCGTAGCTAATGCATTCAGTTGGCCAAAGCTGGGCCCATCATGTCGGTGACCACGATGAACAATTTACTTCAGCTAAATACACAAATGCTCGGGTAATGGACTGTCGCGTCCCATCCTTCGTCCTGTATGTTGATGGTAGCTAGGTGGGCTTTCTGCTCGCCAGACAGTGAGCGGTCGTTGTTTTCCAGGCAGCCAGGAGGAGCGCTGGCAGCTGCAGATCCTGGATAAAGGCAGGGTGACCTGCCCCAAGTGTAAGAGCGTGAGCAGGAAGACTGTGGAGGGACTGAAGAAGCACATGGAGTCCTGCCGACTGGTAAGAACCTCACATTACTTTCTAGATGCACTACTTGTATGTTCGTTTCCGTAAAAAATCGTCCGCTAGTTTAATTAAATGGGTTAATAGGGTTAGGCTCCTGGCCCTGTGCATAGACAGCTGGCAGGTGGATGAACTGGGGTTTGGCTTATTCTGTTTAGTTTTGGGGAGTTGTCACGATCTGTTGTTAAAACCACTTGGCTGTATGCCAGGAGTGTACAGAAGTGTGTGGTGTCTGAGTGTGTTCCTGTCCTGTTCAGACCCCCTTCACCTGTCAGCACTGTGGGAAACAGCTCAAGTCTTCCACTGGGATGAAGTATCACATCATGGCCGACCACAGCAACTTGGTAAGAACAGCACTCTCCATCAGGTTGGACCTGCAATTCAGCCTCAAGTGGAGGGGAATGTTACTAGCTTTCTCTTCAACATAATAATCAGAACTGTGCCATTCTGATCCTTGACTTTCTGTATTTACTACCTGTATGGTGCTGACAGCACCTGCTTAATGAATACAGTGTAAGGGTGTTGTATGTTGTGTTGCCAGCCGTCTCCAGGGGATGGGATCGCTCTGGACGACCACTCGGTGAAGGAGAAACTGAGGAAGGTTCTGAAGAGGCTCGGACGATTAAAATGCTCCAAAGAGGTTCGTCCACCAACCATATCTTAGAACAGCTTGGTTCTGAGAATTCAGAGTTTCCGGAACAATTCTGAGTTACGTTCCGAAGTGTCCCATGTCTCCGTGGTGACGCCCGTGTCTCCTCTTTGCAGGGCTGCAGTGGCAGCTTCACCAGCATTATGGGATACCTGTACCACATGAAAAAGTGTGGCAAGGAGGAGTCTGAGCTGGAGAAGCTGCTGTTAAACTGCAGTCACTGTGGCAAGGCCTACAAGTCCAAGGCTGGCCTGGAATACCACCTCAAGTCTGAACACGCTCCGGTCAGTCCAGCACCACACTGCACACCTCACTCCTTCACTGCTGAACATACTTCCATTTAGTCATTGAGCAGACGCTCTTATCCAGAGCGACTTACAGTGAGTACAGGGACATTCCCCCCCGAGGCAAGTAGGGTGAAGTGCCTTGCCCAAGGACACAACGTCATTTTGCACAGCCAGGAATCGAACCAACAACCTTCTGATTAATAGCCCGACTCCCTAACCGCTGAGCCATCTGAACCCCTGTCCATATCACAGCTATGATCAAACACCCTCCCTAACCGTGACACGGTGTGAGAGGTAACCCAGCAGAGTTAGGGAAGACCCTCCCGGTGGGGGCAGTGTGTGTGTGAGGGTGACCTGTTGTCTCCCCAAGGTGCCCCAGCCAGTGGAGGAGGAGGAGGGGCTGAAGGCCCAGCGGGAGCCCAACGCAGAGTGGAGCCACAGCGGCCGTGTGCAGCGCCAGTCCGCCCAGGTGGCTGTGTTCCACCTGCAGGAGATCGCCAACGACGAGCTGTCCAAGGACTGGCCCAAGAAGAAGTTCCTCCGAGACCTCGTACCTGACGACCGGAAGGTGAGGGGGAGCCACGGTACTCATGCAACCACACACACACACACACCCCTCAGCGGTCTCTTGGTCACACACACCCCCCTCAGTGGTCTGTTGTCTCCCCAGCTGAAGTACTCCCGCCCAGGCCTGCCGTCCTTCAGTCAGGAGGTGTTGAGGAAGTGGAAGAACGAGGTGAAGCTGCAGAGGAAGGTTCAGTGCCCCAACCAGGTAAGAGGATCTGCTATATTACACACATGCATTACATCTACTGTATACTACACAATTATTTAAGTAATGCCACAACCAGGAAGGATTAAATATCTTCAAATATTCTGTATGTTAAACAATAATACATTAACATTGTCAAATAAAATGTCTTGATCCTTAAAACCCACTGCAGCCTGTAGTCTTCCCTCGTGTGGTGGTGTGTGCTGTGTTAACTCCTGCCCTGTCCTCCAGGGCTGTGACTGTGTCTACACCAGCGTGTCCGGGCTCAAGGCTCACCTGGGGCTCTGCACCAGGGTACGCTCCTCCCCTCACACACCTCGAGTTCTGTTCAGCTGCAGCGGCACGGCCTGCAGCGGCACGGCCTGCAGCGGCACGGCCTGCAGCGGCACGGCCTGCAGCGGCACGGCCTGCAGCGGCACGGCCTGCAGCGGCACGGCCTGCAGCGGCACGGCCTGCCTCTTTGAAACGTGATATTTGAAATACTTTTTCTTTCTTTCTGTTGTTGTTGTAGAAGGCACGACATACAGTATTGGTCTCTGTGCTTTCTTTTTTGGCCCAGACCTGCCCATTCTTACCTGTCTCCCTGTTAACCTGTCTTCCTGTTTCCCTGTGCCTGCAGGGCGATTTTGAGGCAGGGAAGTACCGGTGCCTGATCTGTAACAAGGAGTTTAACTCTGAGAGTGGCGTTAAGTACCACATCAACTCTGTCCACTCTCAGGTAGGCACCGTGTCAGCAGCAAGCTGCCCTCAACCTCCATCTTTCCCTATTCCCATGTTTTCAGTGCAGTGGTATACTGAGTTGTCTTTCTCTTTCAGGACTGGTTCGTGGTGAACAAGAAAGCGTCCATTAAATTTGAGAAGTTTCTGAAGATGAAACCCAAACACAGTCCTGATGAATCCAGCAACCACCACCACCATCTCCATCTCCACCACCTCCACCACCTGGACCTGCTCCACCACCAGCAGCACCAGCACCACCCGGAGATACACCACCACCATCAACAGCATCAACATCATCAACAACAGCATCATCTCCAGCAGCAGCATCTCCAGCAGCAGCTGGTGGAGCAGCCACACCACCAGCAGCAGTTCCTGCCCCACCACGAGCACCACCTGCAGTATCAACACCCCCACCTCCACGACCAGAACCAGCCCCTGCTCCAACAGCTGCAACCCCAGCTCCACCCCCCCCAGCCCCAGCCCCCAGTCCTCCAGTACACCCCCCTGGAGTCCTGGCTGGAGCGCAGGCCCGAACCCCCCCACGCTCAGAGGGAGGCACCGGGGGAGGCGGAGGGGAAGAGGAGGGAGCGGGGGGGAGGCGGGGGGGGAGGGGGGAAGTTCAACGGCGGAGACAGCAGCAGCAGCAGCGTCAGTTCCAGCAGCGAATCAGAGACTGAGGCGGCTGGCGGACAGAGACATCACGACCAATGGGCTCTGAAGAGGCCTGTTGTCATGGACGCGGGGCCCGAGGTTTCTAAGCGACACAGGAACAACAATTAAGGACCGTCTGGGAAGATCCGCTGTGGCATCCTCTCCCTGCTCTGGAAGGCTGCCCTGCGGCGCACTGGGGCAGGGGGGGATTTGAACCGTGGTGCTGGTGAGAATGTTCCTGCCGAAGGGGAGGTGAGGGAGACACAGACACAGCTCTGCTCGGAAGGTGAGGGACACAGCTCTGCTCCTCACGGCTCAGGAGGTGAGGGAGACAGCTCTGCTCCTCACGGCTCAGGAGGTGAGGGAGACAGCTCTGCTCCTCACGGCTCAGGAGGTGAGGGACACAGCTCTGCTCCTCACGGCTCAGGAGGTGAGGGACACAGCTCTGCTCCTCACGGCTCAGGAGGTGAGGGAGACAGCTCTGCTCCTCACGGCTCAGGAGGTGAGAGACACAGCTCTGCTCCTCACGGCTCAGGAGGTGAGGGACACAGCTCTGCTCCTCACGGCTCAGGAGGTGAGGGAGACAGCTCTGCTCCTCACGGCTCGGGGCGTTGATGAGCTCCAGCTGTCCAGGATACCATGCAGAACGAAGCGTTTTGTCTGTTACATCTGTTGAACACGGAGGTCATTGTTATCCTATAATGGGTCTTATTCTTTGTATTCCAGTACTTTGTTAACTTCTTTTTCCGTTTCTTTTGAAGTTGTCTTGTATTCTAACTTTAGGATTGAATAATCGTTTCTAACCTTAAAGAGTGGGTCTGGAGTTGTGTTTAGCTTTGACTTCCCCCTTCTATGAAAAGACTGTGCCTCACTTGTGGATCTATAATATCATCCTTGTATCTTATATGTTAGACCTCTTCTTTAAATACACAAAGTATTTAACCAATAGCATGTGGTTTCTGTACAGTAGCCTGCATTTGATATCTTGGATAGTGATATGCTGTACTGTGGTGCAGGATGGTGGTCTTGTGTGTCAGTGGTGTCAACTGTGTTATTAGGGATTTGTTTTGTCACAATGGAAACACAGTAGATGCAGTCATGTCCTTAATCTTCTTACCTGCTCAGAATGTGCGTTTATTTTTGGTTTCTACTCCCTCTTGTTGTCATGTCTGTACTTCCGTTGAAGCCCCAAGAAACACTTCTTTTTTAGAAAACTCACTTTTAGTGAGTTTTTTTACAGTGATGGATCAATTGAATCCCATGAACAATGTATTATTGGTTGCCTTTTGAAACACAAGTTTTTTTTGTCCAGAAGTTTCTGATTCCTGTGACCAAACAAGGGAGAAGATGCATGCACTGTTATCACTAGAACAACCTGAGTTTCCATGTCCAACACTACCCAAGACTAGACCTTGTAACAGCTGTGCCCTAATTTGTAATTTGAGTGAGATGGTTAATTTTATAATTTTTAAAGGGATTAGAAAGCACTTTGTGACAGCATTTTGTGAATATATGTATTGTCTAAAAGATTAGGAAAAAAAACATGCATTACCTATATTGAATGCATTATAACTTTTTAGAAGTATCGTGCTGCTACTTTAAAGTTCCAGCAGTGTTATAACAGGTGACAAGTAATAAACCTCATCGTCATTTTGAACTTCAATGTGGAATTTTGTTTTTCTTTAATGTTTGACACAGCACCCCTGCTGGCCAAAATATATATACCCCCTACACGCGGATGCAGTACCCACTTTCTGACAGGAGGGGACGACAGCGGCTTTCATAATTTTCTTTGGTCACGTTTCATTATGGCGGTTTTCAGCCGAGGCTACATTGGCAAGTAGGCAGATGAAATAATATTGCGGAAGTAATATTGTTCTGGCTATCAGGTGTTACTTGGACATTTTAACGATTGTTATCAAGCTGGTAAGTGTCTGCTCGGTGATTTGAGGTGTGGAACTTAATACAATGGAAACGTTTGTATGCATGGACTGGGATTCGATACCGCGTTGGGCAGTAACGCTAGCTGACTTTTTCTTCAACGAGGTCCATAACCGTTTGCCACCGGAGACCAAGGCAGGGGGGGTGATATTTCCAATATATCTAACATATCGTAACAGGGTGTCCTTCATTTTAAGTTGTTCATTTATATGTGTTATTACGATAAAATTACTGTTGGAAGCTAAAGACCACAGTGAAACTCCACTTGTATTGCTAGCTAACAGCTAGCAGTTAGCTAGCATGATACTAGTGCTAAAGCAATGACCAAGCTTTACTTTGAACGTGCTTTGACAGCTTGTCAATGGGCGCAAACCAACCGGAGCTAGCTACTCTGGGAACTATTGCCTCCCAGTGGAAATGATCATTTTACCAGGAAACGAATTATTTTAATTTCGTTGAATAGCAGGACTTTAATGCAGCAGTACATCCGTCAGTTATCTATACACAAAGTATAACTGTCTGACTGCACATTCGTAAGTTTGCTAGACCCAGACGGGCAACGACTGATAAAATGTCGATGGCGGGACATCTAAAGGGGTACAGGTGTATTTGAACCCGCGACCTCTTCATCTCTAGTCAAAAGCGTTAACCACTTAACTACAGCCACCCTTCTGTTGCAGAACAACCTGTCCGTTTATGTCTCAGGCTTCTCCGTAGGACAGTCCTGCCAATGTCGTCCAGTAGCCGCAGTGACTAGTGAGAGAGCAGCGCGTATCGATGGCGGAAGAGGGGCAAAAGTTGGCCGAACAGGGTAGCGAGGTCGTGGAAGTGCCACGGAACGCGAAGGAGAGGATTGACGGCATCACGCAAGGTGCTGCCTCTCGGTTCACCGGTGAAGAGGCAGACGACACCGAGAAGAGTAAGTCCACTTAGTGGGGATTGAACTCCAGTTTCCTGAGAAATGAGGTAATGCATGTACCTTTAGACCAAGACAGAATTGAGATTAAAGGAGGACTTTTACTGTATTAACTTTGTGATTTACATTGTTATACATTTTACTTAGTTTGAAGACGCTTTTATTCAAAGTGACATACAATTAGTGCCTATAGAAAGTGTCTTTGTCTTTATGTGGTGGTAAACTTCCATGCTGCAGAACAAATTGCCCCTAAGGGGAACAGTAAAGATGAAGATGCCCTAGGAGCAGCAGACACAACCGAGAGAACATCTCAGATGACTTCCTTGTTCTGTCGTGTCTCAGGTCCAGCCCAGGTGAAGTCCCCCAGCTCTGCAGGACGCCAGCGGAGGAGGCCTCTAAAGTTCCAAGTCTCAGACCCAGAGTCCACCACAGTCACCCTGGGGCCTGCCAGGAGGAGCTCCCAGCCAAAGACCCCAAGAAGGACTCCTGCCAAGAAGTGTCAAGAGGAAGACTTGGGTAAGAAGGCTCTTGTGAAGAGGAAGGCCAGCAAGATGGACGCAGGCGTCAACGGTGAAGCCGAGGATGATGAGGAGGAGGAGGAAATTCCTAAGAAACGCAAGAGAAAGGCTTGTGCAAGATATTCTCCTGCAAAAAAAAAAACTCCAGTGAAAAAGCCTCCTGCGAGACAGAAGAATACCTCCCAGGACCAGGAAGCAGCAGCCGCAGAAGAAGAGGAACCAGCGAGGAAGAAGCCTCAGAGGAAGAGGAAGCTGGCGGGCGCTGGGCGGGACTCGGCCCCTGCGTTTCAGGAAGCCCGGCGGGAAACCCCGGAGGAGCCTGAGGTCACGCCTGGAGGCCGGCCCCGGAGAGGAGCAGCTAAAGCGTACGTAGCAGCTAGCGGCTAGGACCATGCTAACAGCTAGGACCATGCTAACAGCTAGGACCATGCTAACAGCTAGGACCATGCTAACAGCTAGGACCATGCTAACAGCTAGGACCATGCTAACAGCTAGGACCATGCTAACAGCTGGGTCCTGTGGCATTTTTAGCAGTTAACATATAGGTTGTGTGGCATTTTTAGCAGCTATCAGCTAGGTCCTATGGCATTGCAAGCTGCTGACAGCTAGGTCCTATGACCATGCTGGCGGCTAGAGTTTAAGACCATGCAATAAAAAACAAAAATCATGTTTGATAACACGGTTTGTTTGCCGCCCTACAGAGCGTTGAGGTACCTTCACAACTTGGCCAAAGAGGTCTTGAGTGAGCCCGGCTCAGATGACAGCCCTGCCCCCAGCCCTGCCCCCAGCCCTGCCCCCAGCCCTGCCCCCGGGCAGGGCGGCCGGGGGAGAAAGAAGGGAACCTCAGCCTCGGATCGCGACAGCACTGTGGAGGATGAAGACTTCGTCCCGGTGGGTATGGAGGAGGAGGAGGAGGAGGAGAGTGAGGATGAAGGGGTACCAGAACCAATGGAACCCAGATCCAAAAACTCAACCAAGACACAGGTGAGTTCCCCTACAAGTTACCTCACAGTATTGTGTCTTTCGCCTCACAATAATGTGTTCATTTAGCAGTGGCTTTTATCCAAAGCAATGTGCACAGGGTGACCTGCAGTCAAATGCTCTAACCACTGAGCAATGTCCTGTTCCATCCTCATAGCTATTTTGTGGAATAAAAGCAAGTCAGATGGCTGAGCGGTTAGGGAATGGGGCTATTACTCAGAAGGTTGCCGGTTCGATTCCCGATCATGCAAAAAATGACGTTGTGTCCTTGGGCAAGGCACTTCACCCTACTTGCCTCGGGGGAATGTCCCTGTACTTACTGTAAGTCGCTCTGGATAAGAGCGTCTGCTAAATGTAAAAAGAATGTGGAAGGATGTATTAGTGCCTGTGGACACTCATGTATTCATGTAGCAGATGCTTTTATCCAAAGCAAGCTCCCAAAGGATTAAAATATCCAACACACATTCCTTTCCACATGATCTACAATCCAACCCACTGTGACTGAAACACAGAGGTGGGTTCTGCTGTGTGCCGAAGGCGTCAATGGCCTCCTTTCATGTCCTGCTGTTAGTGTCTTATAGAGGTGGAACAATATATAGTGGAACAATATATCGCAAAACAAATTTTTTACAATATGTATCGTAGAGTTATTTTTTTATATGACGTCCGTTTGATCCTATCGGTTGAGCTACCAGCACGCGACCTACTCTGCACCTGCGTCATGCGTGCATTCACTGCATTCACAGAAATCGCTTGAACTGAGTTAACTAAATTGTATGTACAAAAATTATTGAAAATGTTTTGGAAATAAATCTTTTAATTTGGTTTGTTTCATTAAAACTGTTAAAATATTGTGATACGTATTGTATCGTACACCCAGTATCGTGATACGTATTGTATCGTACACCCAGTATCGTGATACGTATTGTATCATACACCCAGTATTGTGATACTTATTGAATCGTGAGCTAAGTGTATCTTTACACCCCTAATGTCTTATCTTTCTGAAGAGAGGCCTTCATTGACGTCCTGCTATTTGTGTTTTATCTTGCTGAAGCCCCTTCAGTTACAAGGTAAAGCTCCCAACGGACTTCCCAACTGCCTGATGAAGGCTGTGTGGGATGCCAACAAGGCCACCAAGAACTAGTGAGTACCGAAACACCTTTCCCCTCTCTGTGCCCCCAACCCGCCCTGCCATCTGAATCAGGATGAAGTACTGCTGTTGGGCCTGTAGGGGGCGGTGTGAAACCAATCTAACTCGCTGCTGTTTTGCAGTCATGATCAGCACTCGTCTTCCTGGGTGTTCCCTGAGTTGATTCCTTCTGAGAAGGACTGGCCTGTCCTCCCAGAAAGGTAAACATCATCACACTTGTGAAGTAAGCTGTTACTTTCCTGCGAGGAATCGTTTTGGAATCGAAGTCCTGTCGTTCAGCGGTTGTGTCTGTTTGTGTCCTGGTGGGGCCGCTATGACAACAGCCGCTTTGGACTAAAGTGTGTGTGGTGTATTCTTGTTCCAGGAAGTAACTAAAGTGAAGTGTGTGTTAATTAAGTTGTGTGTGTGTGTCAGGGAGTGTGAGCGGTACCTTCCCAGACAGCAGCAGTCTCCAGCCTTCAGGGTGTCCAGAGAGGGCATCAAAGAGGACGCTCCTCTTCGCAGTCTCAACAGGTCTCACTCTCACATTCATACTATGAGAATAACATTGTTATCTATAGCAATGTACAGGGGTGTATTTGAACCTGCAACCTTTTGTTCTGAAGTGAAATATACTCTCCTGCCCCCACCCTCCCCTCCTGCACCCAGGTTTGAGAGTCTACCTCCCCACCCAGAGCGCTGGGATATGCTGTTCTACGTGGGGGGTCCAGTCTGGGCACTGGATTGGTGCCCCACCCCAGAGGGAGCGCAAGCCCGCCAGTATGCTGCCCTCTACTGCCACGGAGACCAGGACGAGCAGCACCGCTTCAACCAGACCCACACCCAGCCCGGCCTCATCCAGCTCTGGGACCTGGGCTGCCTGGACTACAACACCCGGTACACACACACACACACAATCCTGGACTACAACACCCGGTACACACACACACAATCCTGGACTACAACACCCGGTACACACACACACAATCCTGGACTACAACACCCGGTACACACACACACAATCCTGGACTACAACACCCGGTACACACACACACAATCCTGGACTACAACACCCGGTACACACACACACAATCCTGGACTACAACACCCGGTACACACACACACAATCCTGGACTACAACACCCGGTACACACACACACAATCCTGGACTACAACACCCGGTACACACACACACACAATCCTGGACTACAACACCCGGTACACACACACACAATCCTGGACTACAACACCCGGTTCTCACACACACACAATCCTGGACTACAACACCCGGTACACACACATTAAATATATGTGTGCTATGTGTGCGTACCGTGTGTATACTGAATATATAAATATATACTTACAAATACATATTTATCTCTAAGATCTGGACTGCAACACCCCTCCCTCTCTCCCCCCTCCCTCTCTCCCCCCTCCCTCTCTCCCCCCTCCCTCTCTCCCCCCTCCCTCTCTCCCCCCCTCCCTCCCCAGCCCCTCCTCCCCCCCAGGGCTGGCCTACGGCCTGGCTCAGGAGAAGGGCTGTGTTCCGATCCTCAAGTGGTGCCCTGCGGGGGCCTGGGAGCTGCCCAGCACAGCCAGGAAGGTAACACCCACAACACACATACACTCACACACACACGTTAGTCCCGGCCCCAGCTGAGTGTCTCCCCTCCAGGCCCCCCTGCTGCCCAGACTGGGCCTGCTGGCTGCTGCCTCCTCCAGTGGACACATCTCCATCTACAGCCTGCCTCACCCCAGCGCCCTCAAACCCTCCTCCACAGGTAGTAGTAGAGTTCCACACTGTGTGTGTGGAAAAAAAGTTTTGAAAGTTGAAAACATTGTAAAAAAAAGTTTCTGTAAAAACAGGGTTTGAAAAGTTGAAAAAATATTTCCTTTCAGTGTGTGTGTGAAAAAAAACTTTTGAAAGAAATTTTTTTTTTTGAAAAAAAACTTTTGAAAGGTTGAAGAAACATTTTGAACAAAAGGTACGTTCTGGATGAGACAGAGGGTAGCAATGTCGACATGACAGATAAGAGACATTCCTGATCATCCATGGACATGAGGGAGATTATCAGTGTCAAAAAGGATTCCTGGCAAATGCACTGCCTGTCTGTAGTGTATTTATGTATTAACATATTAATATGTTGTGAGGTCCAGTTATCAGCGTGATACTAAAACAGGTAGTAGTAATGGCAACTTTTTACTTAAGGATATGTCAGAGCCCACACTTCTTTACTTTACCTTGAGTGAAAAAGTGTAGTCTTTTACCAGAGTTTATTTAAACATGAGTATCTGTACTTCTACTTGAGAAGGATGTGTGCACACCATCTCTGGTGTGTGTTGTGGATAAAACAACTGCAGTTCATGTATTATCCCAGAAGGGGGCACCGTTCAAACGCCTGTGGTGTAATCCCTTTGGTACCAGTCCCTCTCTCGCCCTCCCTCTCTATCTCCTGAACCCTGCTCTTGTGTACCTCTGTACCCAGGCTGGGGAGGGGAGTTTAGAGACACAAATACATTATCCTGTATTGATAAAACTAGTTTTTTTGCTCTTTATTAACCCACGTAATAATAGTGGTAATTGAAATGGCCCCAAAACTAATGAAATGCAAATGAGCTCACTCGTCCAAACTGCTTCCTGTCAGCATCGTTCTGATCGCCTGGCAGGACGGGTTAAAGATGGGGGGGGGGGGGTTCAGTACGGATAATTATAAACCTTTTGTGTTGAGAGTGAGTGAGTGTGAGCCTGTTAAACATGAATAAGGAGAGAAAGGAAAGGAGATGGGGAGGTGGGGGCTGGTGGTGGTGGTGGGGTGGTCAGGGGGTGATGTATGGCGTAGTTCCCCCAGACAGAGACTGTAATTGAAGTGACAGAGAAGACACACAGCCAGTTTGCTGGGGGACTGACAGAGTCTGGAGCCTGGCTCTCCCTCCCTCCCTCACCCTGGAGCCTGGCTCTCCCTCCCTCACCCTGGAGCCTGGCTCTCCCTCCCTCACCCTGGAGCCTGGCTCTCCCTCCCTCCCCCCCGGAGCCTGGCTCTCCCTCCCTCACCCTGGAGCCTGGCTCTCCCTCCCTCACCCTGGAGCCTGGCTCTCCCTCCCTCCCCCCCCTCACCCTGGAGCCTGGCTCTCCCTCCCTCACCCTGGAGCCTGGCTCTCCCTCCCTCACCCTGGAGCCTGGCTCTCCCTCCCTCACCCTGGAGCCTGGCACACTCCTCACTCCCCCTCCCCCTTCTCAGACATTCCTTTTGCATGCCATCTTGACTTCAGGAAAGTGTGTGTTTGCTGATATAAGGTGATATAGGTTATCCCTACACCCTGTCTTCAGTAATAAGGACTTTGAATCGTCCAATCAATATGCATCAGGAGTTAATAAACATGTTTTATGTCTGCTACTGCAGGAGACCCAAGCCAAGCACCACTGATATGCCAGGTAGGCAAATATCTCTCCTCCTCCTCCCCTTCCTCAATATCTCTTATTTTTTCTCTCCCCCACCTCCCGCGCTCTCCCTCACACTGTGTGATTGTGTTTGTGTGTCCAGGCCGAGGCTGTGATCACGTTGAGGCTGGGTTCGGTCAAGGCCAGTCATGAGGACAGGAGTGGACAGGTTCTGTCTCTGGACTGGCTTCCTGTTGCTCCCTACAACCGGATAGCAGCTGGCTTCTATGATGGTACCAGACGCCTCAAACACACCACCATAACGTCACACACACACCAGAACATATCGGGGTTGGTTCGTCCTGTTGGTGACTTCCTGTTCTTGTCGCAGGCATGGTGGGGTTGTGGGACCTGTCCAGCAGGTCGGTGCTGCTGAGAGTGAGATCACCTGACCGCTGCCTCACCCTGCTGCCCTGCCACGCCTTCCTCGCCCACGACAACGCCATCCGTGCCCTCAGCTTTTGCCCCGCCTCCAGGTAACGGGGGGGTCTGTATCCCTCTTTCTCTAGCTCCATGTGATCGCCCTCCTCACCCTCCTCTATTGTCTCCTCCCGCACACCTCTCCTTTCATCCTCCTCTCCTCTCTCCCCCTATCCTCTCCTCTTCTTGATTGTCATTTTTTATTTGGCTTTTCAATCTTGCATGTCTTTTCTGACATCTCTCTCATTCTCTGCCCTCCGTCCCTCCCTCCCTCCCTCCAGTGGTCTGCTGGTGACAGCGGGAGATGACAGGATGCTGAAAATCTGGGACCTGAGGATGACCTCTGAACCCATCAGCTGTTTGAAGCGCTTTCTGTCCACTGAAGTATCATGGCCGCTGCTCTGGCCGGGAGTCTTTCTGGCCCAGGAGAATGCCTACGCCACGTTAGTCCTCTCCTCTTCCCCTCCACACTCCTCCTCCCCTCCTCTCCTCTTCCCCTCCACACTCCTCCTCCTCTCCCCTCCTCTCCTCTTCCCCTCCACACTCCTCCTCTCCCCTCCTCTCCTCTTCCCCTCCACACTCCTCCTCCTCTCCTCCTCTCCCCTCCTCTCCTCTTCCCCTCCACACTCCTCCTCTCCTCCTCCCTGTTCTCAGTGTGTCTCCTGTTCTCTCAGGTATGGGAATCACGGCCTGAACTACTTTGATGGGAGCTACATGGGCTGGAAGCCCCTGTTCTTGATCCCTCGAATAGGGACCTTGTGGGTGAGTCTGGGGTCTAAACTAGAACATGGGGAGCTTTCATTGTCTACCCGCTAGTCTAGCTTTTGATTGGTCTGGTGTCTCTGTCCGTCAGAGCATATCCATGTCTGATTGGCTGAACACCTTGGTGACGGCGGATGCGTGTGGAGAGGTGATCATGTCCGCCATGCCTAGGCTGGACACCACAGTCTACATCAAACGCACCGTCGACAGACGATACGTACGTTGGCCAGCCTCTCTGCTCTCCTCCTCCTCCTCTCTGCTCTCCTCCTCCTCCTCTCTGCTCTCCGCCTCCTCCTGTCTGCTCTCCTCCTCTCTGCTCTCCTCCTCCTGCTCTCCTCCTCCTCTCTCTGCTCTCCTCCTCCTGTCTGCTCTCCTCCTCCTGTCTGCTCTCCTCCTCCTGCTCTCCTCATCCTCTCTCTGCTCTCCTCCTCTCTCTGCTCTCCTCCTCCTCCTCCTGTCTGCTCTCCTCATCCTGCTCTCCTCCTCCTCTCTCTGCTCTCCTCCCCTCCTCTCCTCTCCCATGCCATACATTTCTTCTTTTCTCTTTTTTTAACTGATTATGCTTATCTCCCCTCCTTCTCTCCTCTCCTCTCCCCCCTCTCCTCTCTTCTCTCCTGCCAGCCGGTCTACTTTACAGACATGGTGCTGCTAGACAATCTGCCCTCCAGAGGAGAGGAGCAGGAGGGGAAAGATAGAGGAGAGGAGGGGAAAGAGAGAGGAGAGGAGGAGGGGAAGGAGGGAGGAGAGGAGAGCAATGGTCTGCTTTATAAACCTGCAACGTTCAGAGAAACCGCCCAGATCTACTACCTCCACTACAGCGACCTGGACATGGTGGGCTGGAGCTAAGTTGTAACATCTATCACTATTGAAGCCATCACCATAACATGCATCAACATAACATGCATCACCGTAACATGCATCACCGTAACATGCATCACCGTAACATGCATCACTATAACATGCACCACTATAACATGCATCACCGTAACATGCATCACTATAACATGCATCGCCGTAACATGCATCACCGTATCATGCATCACCGTATCATGCATCACCGTAACATGCATCACCGTAACATGCATCACCGTAACATGCATCACCGTAACATGCATCACCGTAACATGCATCACCTTAACATGCATCACCGTAACATGCATCACCGTAACATGCATCACCATCACTATAACAGCATCACCGTAACATGCATCACCATCACTATAACATGCATCACCGTAACATGCATCACCGTAACATGCATCACTGTAACATGCATCACCGTAACATGCATCACCGTAACATGCATCACCATAACATGCATCACCGTAACATGCATCACTGTAACATGCATCACTGTAACATGCATCACTGTAACATGCATCACCGTAACATGCATCACTATAACATGCACCACTGCATGTTAGTGCAGTCTGCAGTGGTTTCCAGTCTGCAGTGGTTTCCATTTCCCAGTGTTGGGGCTTGATTTCCCCAAGGGTTCTCCATCTGTTCCCTAGTTTTCCGCTTCACCAACCTTCACACACACACATACCATAATGTCTACAGTCTGCCAATGTGTCTGCATGTGCGTTTGTCCATGTGTGGGTGTGTGTATCTAATTCATGTCTCCTGTGTTCAGCGGTCGTTACACAACTTCCAGAAGCGCGACCTGTGGAAGCGCATGCAGGTTACAGAGCTGAAGAGACCCCTGGACCTGGACCTGCTGACCCTAGGAGCTCTGCACACGGTACGCACACACACACACACCCTAGGAGCTCTGCACACGGTACGCACACACACACACACCCTAGGAGCTCTGCACACGGTACGCACACACACACACACACCCTAGGAGCTCTGCACAAGGTACGGACACACACACACACCCTAGGAGCTCTGCACACGGTAAGCACACACACGGTACACACACACGGTACACACACACACGGTACACACACACACGGTACACACACGGTACACACACACACACGGTACACACACACACACGGTACACACACACGGTACACACACGCAGCTCTTGTCTCTGGGCTTCTTCTCAGGAACTCCCCCAGACCCCTGTAACAACAGATCTGATCATGAGTGTGCTCATATGGAGATATTGACAGGAACATACACACACACACATTAGGGGTGACCCCCCACCCCCAGGGGCAGAGAGAGTACAGGGGGAGGGGAAGCAGAGAAGGGAGGTGGCAGAGAAAGGAGGTGGCAGAGAAGGGAGGTGGCAGAGAAGGGAGGTGGCAGAGAAAGGAGGTGGCAGAGAAGGGAGGTGGCAGAGAAGGGAGGTGGCAGAGAAGGGAGGTGGCAGAGAAGGGAGGTGGCAGAGAAGGGAGGTGGCAGAGAAGGGAGGTGGCAGAGAAGGGAGGTGGCAGAGAAGGGAGGTGGCAGAGAAGGGAGGTGGCAGAGAAAGGGTGTCCAAGCTTCCCTGATGGCCATAAAGACAGACGGGAATTAATGAAGTGTAAAATGAGGAAAATGTCACCCAGGGTCTTAATAGGAGGAATGATGGCGGGATGAGAGAGGAGAGGAGGCTGAGAGAAAGATGTCCCTAGAGAGGAGAGAGGGAAGGAGGGAGAAGAGAGAGAGAGAGACATGTCCTTGGATAGGAGAGTGGGGACGGAGGAGGGGAAGAGAGAGAGACGAGGTGTACAGTTAAGAAGAGAGAGACAAGAGGTGTACAGTTAAGAAGAGAGCGAGAGAGAGAGAGCAGTGTCATTAAGGAGGGATGGATGAGATGAGAGGAGCTGCATCGTTATAGGCTGGCCAACTGATGAGATGAGAGGAGCTGCATCGTGATAGGCTGGCCAACTGACGAGATGAGAGGAGCTGCATCGTGATAGGCTGGCCAACTGATGAGACTGAACAGTGAGCAGCTGACATGTCTGAAGTCATCTTTACATGGATCTCTCACCCAGGGCAGTGTAGAACCCAGATACTATCACCCAGGGCAGTGTAGAACCCAGATACTATCACCCAGGGCAGTGTAGAACCCAGATACTATCACCCAGGGCAGTGTAGAACCCAGATACTATCACCCAGGGCAGTGTAGAACCCAGATACTATCACCCAGGGCAGTGTAGAACCCAGATACATCTGGCTGTGAGTGGAGAGATCAGTGATTGTGTCCAGGCAGAAAGAGGGGGAGGAGGTAGGTCATTGATCTGAGTTAAAACTGGTGCTGATAAACTAATAGACTTGTCTTTCTAGTTTAGCGTTGAGCACTCACCCTGACCAAGGAGGGGTATTGATGACAAATGACCAACACCACATTAAAGAATGAACCCCCCTTTCCTCCTCCCCTCCTCCTCCTACTCCCCCCCCCCCTCCTTCAGGTCCGTTTCAACCCCAACCTTAGTGCTCAGACCTGGATCCTGTCTGCCGGCCAGGCCGGCCTGGTCCGGGCCCACTGCCTGGGGGTCTTGACCAGCCCCCATGTCAACAAGGTGGTCAAGGAGAGCCAGAACCAGTTCCGCACCATGTTCTCTCCAGACCCCTCGGAGAGCCCTGCCGACACGGTCCGCCACTTCACAGAACCGCTATAGAACCTTCCCAAGATGTTCTGGAACATTCAGAACCGCTCTACAACCTTCCCAAGATGTTCTGGAACATTCAGAACTACTCTAGAATCTTCCTGAGATGTTCTAGAACACACTCTAAAATAAACAAATAACTGGGTCTTTCTGGAACTTCTATCCTCAGAACAACTTTAGAACTCTGGTAGGTGTTCCAGAACTCTTCACCTACAAAGTGACCTCCGTGAGAGATATACAGGGACTGCCTTCCTGTGGACTTTGAGGGTTCAGCTGCAACACAAGATTAAAGAGTTTAGTTACGTAAATATGAAGGGTCAAATTATTTTTATCTAAATATGTATCACCTTGGTAGTGTTGTTTTTATCATTTGCAATGTCTTTTTTAATCTATAACTTAAAAAAAAATGCTGCATTGCTGATATGTTGTAAACAGTTGTCTTTTTTATCTTCTACTCCTATTTAACCATGTAGGAAGTTTGTATCTCAGGTTGTTATGGACACAAGAAGCTTTTTTTAGAGAATCTGGCTTGTTCACAGAGGTTACAGAAACAGAGCACTTTAGACACATTCTCATCGTCCTGCTGTTTGTTTTCTACTTCATTCCTCCCACTGAGCAATTCTGCATCAGGAATAAAATCATATTTGGTAAACCTGCGCCTCGGAGGATTGTATGAGCGTATCGTTAGTCTTGGGACTTCAGCCTGTGCTGCTCACATATTTCCTGGTCTACAGGAAGTCATTAGCTGAACTTGGTTCTGATTGGAGAACTGCCTGGGAGATGGATTTGGCTGCAGAAGTGGCTAAATGACCAACTGTTTTCTTTCCCTCCTCTGACTCCATATGATCATCAATCTTGTGATTTTCTGTCTTTAACTACAAAGGCAGGAATCCTAGGTTCTAGAATATTTAAAAGAAAATGAACATCCGACCACCTGCGTTGATTTATTTCATAAAATAAATCTTGGCACATGTAATTTGTCTTTATATATTTATAAATGAAATATCAAACTGTAAATACAATATATGACAATTGACTGAATAAACAGAATCATCACAAAACATTTACACACAGGACTTCATAGACAGATTTTATACAATAAAACAAATGTATTTACATCTTTACACAAAAATCATGCCGAGAAAATACAGATATCTGGCATATTTACAATCGTCACATATACACTTGTCACAGACAGGGACGTAACAACATATTGAACACAGTTATTGAACAAATTAAGACATTTTAGATGTGTTTTTATATGTGATTCTTGTAGATGAATTGTATACACTCATACACATACAGCTTGCTTTAGATTCTTAGTTGTGTCTTTGGTTTGTTATTCCTCCCAACAACAGTTTATAGATTCATACAGATAATGTAAATTACTGTATCACAAATTTCTGAATCAGAATTGCTTGCATAATTATAGTTATAGAGGTGGAATTGTAACTTCTACTCGTGATAAGTAGGCTATTCACAGTGTCCAAAATATCCCTTTCGACTCTCACAAGTTGTTTACATCCGAGGGAGCACGATGGTTTTCTCACTAAATGTTATCACACTTCTCAATCCTTTTACACATACTTGCAAACTCAAAAATAAAAGTAGATATTCTTTTGATATAAAAATGTTTGAAATATAGCCTGGATTTTCAATTAGTTAACATTAACATCAAGTGATTCGTTCAACATCTCAGACAATCTAACTGGCAGTCTTCACATCACGTAGTATAATGGCATCCATGCAAGGGTTTGGTTCAGGTCATTTTGACAATAAAGACACAATCATTCCTAGAATTTGTACAAAAAAACGTCAATTCCAGTTATTATGGTCACTTTTTTCCCGTTAGTATTCCACACTATGGTTCAGAGCTGGTTGCTACTGGATACTTTACAACAGGCAACAATCAACGAACAACAACAAAGGCAAGCAGTCTTAAAATGGTCTCAAGAGTCTCTTGCAAAACTGGACTGGATGATACAGTTCACTGTCCTGTTTCGAGCTATGTAAGTGGGCTGCAAAGTGGAAAAGGTTAGGAATGGCTGTTCTAGAGGGACAGAGGGATGTTCTAGAGGGACAGAGGGATGTTCTAGAGGGACAGAGGGATGTTCTAGCGGAACAGAGGGATGTTCTAGCGGGACAGAGGGATGTTCTAGAGGGACAGAGGGATGTTCTAGAGGGACAGAGGGATGTTCTAGCGGGACAGAGGGATGTTCTAGAGCAGGGGTCCCCAAACTATGGCCTGCCCATACATTTGGACCAGCCCTCTGAACAATGCCAGAGACATAAAAAATTTAATTTTAAAATCTTTTCCCACTGATTAATATGCATACGTAAGTAAATGTGTTGATTTCAATAGCAATGAATATGAAAAAAGGTCATTACGTTAGTAATAATGCTTTAATAGGCTATATTTCCCTTGATATGTATGGCTATACGGTGCATAACAAAATTATAATCTAATCTATCATAATAAATACATTTAAAATCATAATAAAATAATACAATCTCCACAATAATACTGGTAGTCACTCCAGCCAATGTAATTTTCTGTTACAG
Source organism: Osmerus mordax (assembly GCF_038355195.1). Taxonomy (NCBI): domain Eukaryota; kingdom Metazoa; phylum Chordata; class Actinopteri; order Osmeriformes; family Osmeridae; genus Osmerus; species Osmerus mordax. The sequence goes on along the minus strand of NC_090057.1, from coordinate 759,056 downwards.
ACCGACCCAGCCCCACATTAAAAAAAGGAAAAATTATCTGTCCCTCGCAGAAAAACTTTTGGGGACCCCTGTTCTAGAGGGACAGAGGGATGTTCTAGAGGGGCAGATGGATGTTCTAGAAGGACAGAGGGTTCAGGTGAGGACCAATATCGAGGATCAACATCAAGGCTCATTGACCGTCCAGCGCAGTGAATCACTCTGTGTGATGGCTACTGATCTTTCCTCAGAATTAGACAAGTGTTTCTCCAGAAGCTTTCCCTCACCCCGACACAATCCCTCTCTCTGTCGTTCTCTATCTCCGTTTCCCTCTTTCACCCCGACATAATCAATTTCCTCTCCGCGTCTTTCTCTTCCTTTCTCTCACCCAAACACAATCCATTCCCTCTCTCTTTTTATCTTTCTCTACGGCTCTCTCCATCAAGCCCTTAACAATATAACTCATTTGGCTCTGTGCTGAAGTCAACATTAATTGCCTGCATTCGTCGGAATCAAAAGAGAAAACAAATTGCCTTCTGGAATCTTACGTCGATATCTGTGTGAATGTTTGAGGGAGTCAGCAGGTGAAGACTGCTGTCTCTCCTGGTGAGAAACGCCAAACCCAGAAACGGTTTAAAATTTTACAACGTCCATGACGTTACAACAACTGGGCAGTCAGAGTAATTAGAAACACCACCAGAAACACCAGAAACATTCCCAAATCTGACCAGCTAGCTTTCAAATGAGACAGAATCGATAAAGCAATTTGTTGTGAAATGTAACATTTTCTTGGGACATAGTGGTACATTGCGTAGTTGTGTGAAAGGCGTGTAGCAGAGTTTGAGGAAATCTTTGGTATGATGATGTAGACACTGTGGTGGGTTTGGTTGGGTCCCAGTAAATCGGATGAGTCAGTGAGTCTCGTGTAGGTTGAGGACATGCATGTACCGCACACCGACTGAACTGTGCTGTGTAGTCTGTGTTGACTGAGCGATGGCGTGTGTCTGTGCTGTTTGGTGGTGTGTGCTAGTCTAGCGGGTCCTGGCAGTGGGGGCAGTAGGCCATGTCTTCAGAGTAGTGCTCCACTTGGATGGTGGTGTTGGTGAAGCCAAACTTGGTCTGCAGGATCTCCGTGGCTTCCTTCAGAACGTTCTGGCCGTCAGCATTCTCCTCTGAGGAACAAAGAACAAAGCCATGACGACCAGGAGGAAAACCATGACGACCAGGAGGAAAACCATGACGACCAGGAGGACGACTGGGCAGCAGCTTGTTATGGAGGAAGTTGATTCTTGTTCAGTGGTTACAGAGGTTTTGTGTGTGTTGTTTTTGTTTTGTTTTGTTGTTTTGTGTACTTTTTTGAGGAATTTCTGCTTTTATTGTGACAGGAGGCAACAGGAAATGCAAGGGAGAGAGAGAAGGGAGGCAAGCAGTGATTGTCCCGGGATGGATTCAAACCTGGAACCCTGTGGTAAGGCTTTAGCCTTCGTGGTACCTAGCTGGTGAACCACCAGGATGCCCTCAACCTCTGACTTCTACGTGTGTTCTGTTGTGTGTGTGTGTGTGTGTGTGTGTTCTCACCTACGGCCAGGTGTACAGACACAAGTGTCTGTCCCAGGGTCAGGGCCCACAGCTGCAGGCTGTGCAGCGCCTTCACCGCCTGCAGGGACAGCAGCACCTCCTTCACAGAGTTAAACTCTATCCCCTTAGGAGCTCCTGATGCACAAGCAGGAACACACACGCAGGAACACACACGCAGGAACACACACACACAGGAACACACACAGGAACACACACGCAGGAACAAACACGCAGGAACACACACGCAGGAACACACACACACAGGAACACACACAGGAACACACACGCAGGAACACACACGCAGGAACACACACGCAGGAACACAAACACACACAGGAACACACACAGGAACACACACACACAGGAACACACACAGGAACACAAACACACACAGGAACACACACAGGAACACAAACACACCACATGTACAGAATCAGAACGTACACTAATAATGTCAGGATTACAATTTTTTGAAGCCTTACGCTAGCCTAGTTTCCATCATAATAAGACATATTCTATATATAATCCCTGGTGTAATCCTAATCCTGGCCTGGTTACCTTCCATCAGGATGCGGAACACGTCCCTGAGGATGGTGAGAGTGGTGCACAGGACGAACACTGAGAACAGGAAGGTGCAGATGGGGTCGGCAACCTTGTACTCCGGCTGCAACACCAAGGAGGGTTACACACCACATACACACACCAGGGAGGGTTACACACACACACGCACACACACCAGGGAGGGTTACACACACACACACACCACACTCACACACCAGGGAGGGTTACACACCACATACACCACACACACACACACACGCACACCACACACACACACACACACACACACCACACACACACACACCACACACACACACCACACACACACCAGGAAGGGTTAAGAGAAGCAAAGGGAACTAACCTTCCAACACGAGACCTGCCCATATCACACGCACATGTTCCCATATAACAGCTTTAGTGCAACAACAATGAACTCTCTGTTACTCCTGTTTAAGTCTGATTCATCATGTTGGCGTGTGACTGACCCGGAAGTAGATGATGGTGGCGGCAATCATGACCCCCACACTCTGCAGCAGGTCTCCCACCACGTGGATGAAGGCCGCGCGCACGCTGGTGTTGCCATGGCCACCCAGAAGGCTGTGGGTGTGGCCGTGGGCCACGGGGCTCCGCCCCCCCTCGTCTATCTGCTGGTAACCCTCCCCATGGGCGTGCAGGCTGGTGGAGTGGTGCAGGATGTACGCCATGCTGGACACAGGAGGGGGGGGGGGGGGAGTACTGGCTCACTGCCTTCCTTCCCCTTCCCTCCTCCTCCAACCCCTCCCTCCCTCCTCCTCCAACCCCTCCCTCCCCCCCTCCCTCCAACCCCTCCCTCCCTCCCCCCCTCCCTCCCCCCCTCCCTCAACCCCTCCCCCCCTCCCCCCCTCCCTCCAACCCCTCCCTCCTCCTCCCCCCCTCCCTCCCCCCCCTCCCTCCCTCCCTCCCTCCTCCTCCAACCCCTCCCTCCTCCTCCAACCCCTCCCTCCCACCCCTCCCTACCTCCCTCCCTCCCCCTCCCTCCCCCCCCTCCCCCCCTCCCTCCCTCCATCCCCCCCCTCCCCTCCCTCCCCCCCCTCCCTCCCTCCCTCCCTCCATCCCCCCCCTCCCCTCCCTCCCCCCCCTCCCTCCCTCCCTCCCTCCCTCCCCCCCCCTCCCTCCCCTCCACTCACACGATGTTGACGATGACAGCACAGCCGGAGGTGATGAGCATCACATGACCATCTATCTCGTAGTCGTCCCTGACGATCCTCTCAACAGCCAGGTAGACCAGCACCCCGGTCACCATCCAGATAGACAGCACCGACACCAGTGCCCCCAGGATCTCTACGGGGGCGGGGGGGGGGGGGGGGCAGATGCAGCAAGTTACAGCAGAACTGTTCTGTGCACAGACAGACCATGTTCATCTAAACCACAATGGTTCTCCATCCTGCCCTGCATGTTCTAGATGTTTCATCAACGACCCGTTCATCTAAATCAGGTGTGTTGGAGGAGGGAAACATCTCAGACCAGGGCTCCCTGGGGACCAGGTATAACAGAACAAAACATGATGAACAGGACACAACAGAACAGACCTGTGTGACCTGTTCTCCCTGGCTGTCCTGGAAGACAGGGGACAGGGTCCTACCTGAGCGATGCCAGCCCAGGGTCATGGTCTTGGTGGGGGGCCTGGAGGAGACCCAGAGGGAGAAGAGGCTGACCAGCATGCTGCCCAGGTCTGTCAGCAGGTGGGCTGCGTCCGTCATGATGGCCAGGCTGTGGGCCAGGTAGCCCCCTGGGGGGGGAGACAGAGATAGCTCAGAGAGACCTGGGGGGGAGGGGGAGGGAGGGGAGACCGACAGGTGAGGGGTAGGGGCAGGAGGGGGAGGAAGGGGGGATCTACAAAAAGGAGGGACTCGAGTCTAGGACTCGTCCTTTAGGAAGTAAAGGTGGAAGTAAGAGGAGAAGGACGTCAGGGATTCTCCTTGCAGAGTTAAGTTCAAGACAACTTCATCTTTTTTATCTGCTGTCTGACTAGAATTTATGACTTGCAGAGACATGACAAGGAGCCTATCATTATTATACTGAATATAAGGAAGGTTCTGTCATGCTCTGATCACTTTTACGTCCTCTAAGGTGCGTGTGTGTGTGTCCTGATGTAGACAGCAGCCCGTGCTGCTGACAGAGCCCTCTGCTCTCAACTTGAAGAAGTTCATCTTAGTGGTTAAGACTGCAGATCCACCTGTGACCTGTCACACCTGTGCTCACCTATGACCTCTCCTATCATGAAGAAGAGGCAGATGACAGAGGCGATATACAGCTTCCTCTTGGCCAGCGCCTTGTCCCGGCTCTCCTCACACACCGCCTTGTTGCCGTGACAATGAGCGCTCACTGGACGCTTGAGCTCGATGGCCCCTCCCACATCCCCGTTCCCCAACGACATGCTGGGATATTCCTCCTTAGGGTCTGAGAACGCGCTGGAGGAGAGGGGAGAGCAGGGAGAGGGGAGAGAGGGGAGTGGAGAGGATTTGTTCAGTCATATTGACTTGGTGTTTCAAGGTCAATAATGACATTTAACATTTACATGACTTAAATGACGATTTATTTAGCTTAGAAGCAGTAAGCCTTGTGGGACATAAAGCAAGACTTGCATCTCCTGAGAACCAGCATGTATCCTCTCCCATGAGACACACTAACACATACTATTAGAATCCAATCACTGAAGCAATTGCTGACTTGGTCCATCACACTCTGCTCTCTGTCTGTCTCTTTCTCTTTCTCTCTCTCTTTCTGTGTTCATTGAGGAGGATCTATGTGATGTGACTAATGATCTGTGAGAAGGTAATTTGGGCTCTGGGAGATAAGCGAGTGGTCTCCAGTCCTGGGTCTGTCTGGAGTCCCGAGGGCCTGCCTGGCTGAAAGGATGCGTCAGAGCGGAAAACAGCTTCTGTTTAATCACACCTCCGGGAGAGCAGACACACACACCACCTGGACGCAACCTGCCTGGACGTCCACCGTGTAAGCTCACACAAACACACACACATCAACATACGACAACATACACACACAGACACAAACACACTGACACACACATAAACTTGTACTGTACATACACACAAACAGATACACACACATAGACATGCATACACACACAAGCATGTACACGCATACACATGCACACACACACACGCAGCCTTAAAAAGCCCTCACACCCCACACACACGTCCAGACATGCAGCAGAACTAGAGGACCTGACTCCTTTCACCTCACTGTCCACTGCAGTTCACTTCAACTAACTGAGGTCTTGACTCACAAAATGAATATCTTTAACCATCTGAGATACCATATTAAAAAAACAAATTATATGATTATAAAAGTTAAATCAAAAGTCTATAATGCACAACTGTAAAACTGTGTTCATCAATGGATCCTGTTTTTGTCAAGGCGAGTGGTTTTGAGATTTGCAGAAAACTGAACAGCAAAAAGATTCGAGTTGGGTTTCTTTATATCGTTCATTCTTTTGTTTTTGTGAAACCAGACTTTACATCCTCCTGCGGATCCCTGGATGACCTGAGGCCAGATTCATCAGAGCATGAAACTATGATATTAAAGTTTTCTCCCATCAAAGAATTTCACAACCGTTTATGGCTGGGGCATGCAATCTGCTCCGAACAAACAACATTTTTGCTACTGACCTAATAAAAATTCCTCCGGAAAAACATTTGGACGATCATGAACTCACTATGTTTTATACAGAATCGTAGACAATTGGACAATTTTGTGTTCAATGATTATTCAGCATTGTCCCTTAGAACCAATGCGGTGTGTTCACCATTAAAATTCACATGACCAAGAAGAACGTCAAGCTAGATGATGGAACGAGTTCTTGTTCAAAAGACCCCCGTCAGTCCCGCGCAGATAAGAGACTAGGTTAACGGTGATAGGGTGGGAACCGGAGCGTAATTCGATGGAGGGAAGGATCTTGACAGCGATCTGAAATGTGATGTGCTGGTGTAATTGCATGCGTGGCTCTTATGTCGAGGGCCGTCTCGCGGCCTTTGCAGATAAAAGTGCTATAACACCCCCTTTCAACGGTGATTAATCGAAATCGTTTCCTGTTTCCTATGGATTTAATAGGATTTTTCTTTTCTGTTGTAGCCTACTTTGTATAGGCATTTGCACTAGTCTGTATGTCGCTTTGGATAAAAGCTTCTGAATGAATAAAACGTAACGTCGTGTTTAAACCTCAGCCAACAACTCGCAAAAGCGCTCGCCTTGCAAAACTGTAACATTTGCTGCATTGAGCATCTTTTAGAGGCGCGTCACCCACTCTCTTTAGGGAATAAATGGTGCGTGACGCACCCTTATCCAAATAGTCTAACCTGCCATATGCTCCCTTTCACACGCAAACCAACAAACACCACGTAGCCTAGCTAACCCGATGAACTCCCTCCTGATCTAAGCTACCGTTTTGGACAAAGTGGGTTCTAATGTCTTCGGTCATCAACTTCCCCATTATCCGGTTCATGTGTTAGCATCGCACCGGCCTTGGCTACCGTTAGTCTAGTAGCCTAACCTCGGTTTATCGACCCATACCAGGACTGACCCTGCCACTCTTGAATACATGCAGCGATCTTACAGAAACCACACCAGGCGCACCGTCTGCTCAGGGTTTGTCACTTTATCTCAATCTGAATTAGTTTGGAAATGTCTAAATCAGTTAACATTAAAATGCAATAAAAAAATCTAAATAGCCGTAACACGTTTAGCCTATCATTTAGCCTTACGATTCTTTCATTGTTCACATTATTCTTATATAGGCTAAATCATTATTATTTATATAGGCTTTTATATGCTTTTTTTTTTTACTTACATTCCTTTCAACTGCAATACATTATTCGCAAACCACCACTTTTGTGTCTAGAGAATGTGCGGGATAAGTTAATGTGTTTGTTTAATCAGGTATCCAAACAGGAACTTTCTCGCCCTATTAATGAAATTGGTCGACATGCCTATTAATCTAACTTTAATCTAACTTTAGATCATATAATGAATAGGCCTATGTGTTTGGCAAACCTACATTTGATTCATTTAGCAGACGCGTTTATCCAAAGCAACAAACAGTAGAAAATCATAAGTGGATTTTATTTTTTATCCTATTCCGGTGGTCAGCGCCAACCAGATGCAAAATATCCAGATCTCCACCAGACACGGCGAACAAGAATAGTCCTTCAGCCTACACTCTGATAGACTACAGAGCAACAATAACATCTCAACTGCAATAATACATAGTACAGTGCAGCAAGTATAGTATTCTATGGTGAATTGTGGTATTCTAAGTTTAATTTATTTGGTATGATTCTTTACTGTCCTTATTGAGGATGATGTATTGGGCCGTGATAGGCTGATTTACAGTCTGTCGAAACAACTAAACTAACATTTCTTACAAATTATAGAAAACAATGCAATTTATTAGCCTATTGACATTTCCTATTTTAATATGTTCTTTAGAACAAAATAAACTTGAAAATGCTAATTAGGCAATAGCCTTCTTTGAATGATATCGCTTTTTAAAAACGAAGATATGTCACTGGGTTCTTTTTTATTTTAAACATAGACAATATAATATTTGAGATATAGATATTTTGAATAGGACTAATTTGGAATTATTGATTGTTGCATTAAAGTTGTTGATTTGTCTTTTTAGCTCAATGAAGGTAAAAATAAATGTTGCGTTAATACACAGTTTTGTGTTATAGATTTCCTGAAACCCTGTTGCAAGACGGATGAAGCGTGTGTCGCATCCTTATGTCTTCGGCTATATGTGGTTAAGAGACATGATGATTTTAAGCAGCGGGCAGTGAACCCACCACAGACCATTCGTCAACCACTGTCCAAAACGAACCGAGGCGTGGAAATGAATTTGTTCATTCACATAAAACACTTCGCATCTCACCATTTACTCAATGGCAGAGTGCGGATTGCAAGAGAGCTTCTGCGTGAACAGCACTGTTGCTATTGTTGGGTGCACTTGATGGACATTGTCCCCAAAAATTCATATGCATATCATTTTATAAGATACATTTTAATATCGAAATATTCATAAATTGCAAGATAGCCTACTATTGGTCACTGGAAAATACTGATGAAACTTAGTTTGCTAAATTTGTAACAAGTTAGCTACTGTGGCCAAATTATCCCACATTACTATTGCCTGTTATAGAATGGAAAATGCCAAAATAATATGAAAGGCAAAAATCTGAAAAAGATGACCGCGCAAAAGGCTAAATTAACTTCACAATAAAAAACAATAAGGCTATAGGCTATGGCGTGATTTCAGAGAAACAAGGATTATATATTTTTTAAATCAAATAAATATACGCATACCTTTTCATTTTTAGGGAATACATTTTTGCGTTCTTCTCTTGTATAAGCTGCGATTTCTCCGAATTCACTGTGGTACCATCCATGTTTCTGAGTGGCGCTTATAGCCTGTTATCTCTATAGAGCCAAAAGCAATATCAAAAAGCAGCGAAGAGTTTGTGACGGCAATAAATCCGATTTATATATTTCAAAACACAGTTGCCTAAGCCATTCCGATAGTATTCACCAAAATAATAAATTCCGTCATCTCTAATAGCCGGTTTCGGTCAGGCGCGCGGAGAGATGTGGTTGCGACAATTGCCCGCCGTCACTGGCGAAATTGGCTTCTGGTCCGCGTGCTTTGCTTTGGTGCAGGTGTTAGTCACAATGCATGGAGAAAGTTCAGCCCTTTAACGGAATCGACAGCTTGCATGGGCTGGAGAGAAGTAGAGAGTTGGGATATTTCTACAAGGAATTCCTTGGCATATTGAGACGAAGAAAAAGGCACATTTATACATTTCAATTTTCAATTAAATTTCAATTAAATATATTTGATCATGAGGGACAAATCTGGTATTTTTTTTAATTTAGTTGCATCCTCGTCCCAAAGACCTCCAATCCGAAAACTGCAATGCAACATCATTAAACATAATGATACCAGACCTCTTCTTTAATATCTCAAATTTAATTCTGTATTGTAACTTAATGTTTTTATCTACACACTAATATGAGTGTGAAAGAAAAACAATCAATCGATGAAATATTGGCCGTTGAAAAAAAAGATTCTTCCACCTAGTCTATTTTGTTAACATTAATGATTGGCCAAACTGCATGCCTTTGATTTCTATGACATGAACGGAAGTTATGAAATCAAAATCACGAGGATTTGCTTGCTTAAAACCCTATAGCCTTATAAAAACGTTAGATTATTGGAGTAGAAAGTATGGTATCCATCAGGTAGGTAGACTAAATGGCCTGTAGCAGGCCAGCTTACTGTAATGGACCCTGGTTTACTATAAACAGTTATTCATTAAGCAGACACCTATATCAAAAGCGACGTATAGCATGACTTGCGACGTATTTACATAAAGGGCCTATACCATGCATAGTAGCCCATAAGGGCCCAGTTCTACACTGCTCGTGCTGTATTATTTTAAGACAAGGCGCCAGGGTTCGAATTACAGGGGGGCTTGGGGGGGTTTGACCCCCCTAATTAAGACTTGGACCCCCCCAAAAGAAGTAAAAACAACGGGTCGGGGGAGTCGATACATTTATATATCGTTCTTACCTGTAATCGTAAATATTACTTTACGCCCTGGAGAAGAAGTTGACCCCCCACGATTATCATTGTATAATTCGCACTCTGCAGGGCGCCAATAAATTATGTTGTTGTTCATATTGTTGCGCTGTTATGCAATATTGTAACATGATCACATCAATCACATCCAAGTAGGCCTAGCCTCCAACGTCGTACAACAACATCTCAATACAACAGACACACAAAAAAGGTCAATTTCGCTGTAATGCAGGCTACATCTGCGTCAGGTGCATTTAGGGATTTAATCCAAGGAGTTGAAGAGTTGCATCTTCATATTACCCTATAGTCTACGTACAATCACATCAAGTGTACGTATCCTAACATACATTTCCAACTCCGACCCCAGCTAAACTCTTGACTCGAAATCAGACTAAAAGTTGACGGTATGCGTCCGTTGCACGCAGCGGTAACCCGCTTCTGAAGTTTCCCTACACAACAAGGTGACGTCGGCACGCTGGCTCTTCTCACATGTAAACCGCGCCGCTTAGTACGAGATGGAGACATGGCTCTGAAAATGAACCAAGCTTCCGTCGATGTCGGCACTCAGCCTACAGAGAAAGCTGATGAAGACGACAGATCTGTGCCCAGATCAGACAGGTATTTATCTGGGGAGTTTGAAACGGTGTCTGACTAAATGAGAAAGCAACGGATGAGACGGGTGGCTACATAGGACATATATATGTCTATGGGTGGCTAGGTAGCGTCGTTAGCTAGCCAAGTAGCTTGCTCGCCAGTACTGTATAGCTAGGCTACCTATGTTGGTAGGTGGCACATTGGCAAAAACCGATTTGAGCAATTAAACCAGCTATATAGTAATCCTTTTAAGTTAGTGATACTAGGATAAGTTCCATAAAAAATTGAATCACTAAATGTCAGTGCGGAACAATGAATCAATTTGACCAGATTGCTTGCTAGCTAGCTTGCTACTACTTGCACAACTTGGATATGTGGCAGCTAGCTAGTCTAATGCCTTGATGATTAAATGCCGATAGACGTGGCATTGATGGTGGGAACGAACCATGTGTTACTCTGACCCTCTTGATAACTGTTACTCAGTTGTTGTTATAATTGACTTTGTCACTCAAGTCAGACGCCTTTTCGACCAAATGATGACAGCCTTACTCATGCGAGTGCTTTCCCCATTGCTGGCCGGGCAGCCGTGTGATTTCCTGGGGAGATGTGCCGAGGTTTGCCGTCTCTCCCTCGCTCACACGGACAGCACTGTAGCTAGCTAGCTACATCACTGTGGAGACATACAAGAGGCGTACAAAAGTATATGGACATCCTCTTTTCTCTCCTCAGAACATGTTTAGTCTATTTAAACTGCTCATGTCGCATAGTGGGACGGGCGTGAGCTAAAAAGGCATTTCTGATGGTGAATATGATCGTCGACATCACTGCGAGACATCAGTGATTAAACCTGTATTAAATCACTTCTACCTGACTGCTCAAGGCCCAGTACCAACTTTGATGACAGTTATTCGTTTCTTGAGGTAATCTGTGTCTGTTTTCTCTGCTCCTCCGTGTCACGCGTTGTGGCAGCGGAAGCGGAGACGATTCCCTGGACAGCCTTCTCAACTGCCCTTTGACATCCTCTCTGTCGCCGCGGAAACGGACGACCAGCCAGAGCAAGACCGAGCCCCCCCTGCTGAGGACCAACAAGAGGACGATCTACACGGCCGGGCGCCCGCCCTGGTACAACGTCACTGGCACCACCTTCAAAGAGGCCTTCGTCATCGGTGACACATTTTCGATCTGTCTCCATGGACTATTTGTCCCCCAAAGCACAAGTTTGATTAACCAAAGGAGGTAGAGGAGGTAGAGGAGAGAGAGGAGAGAGAGGAGAGAGATTTTCTTTAACAGTCACTTTTATCCAAAGAGACATACAAAGAGTGCATGTAGGAAGAACAGCAGGGTGTCAAGGATCAGAGTTGCCAGACATCTCCACAGCTGTAGTATCTAGTGTATATAGCAGTTGTAGTATCTAGTGTATATAGCAGTTGTAGTATCTTGTGTATATAGCAGCTGTAGTTTCTAGTGTATATAGACTGCTCATAAGGAGTTGTGTAGTCAGCATTTTTTAATCTAATCAGTTTGATGTGTTGCATTACCCCTCGCTTTTTCAGTGGGTCGACATGGAGACACTGGATAAAAGGTTCTAAAAACATGTTTCCTGTTGCAGGCTTGTGTGGAGGAAGTGCTTCTGGGAAGACCACCGTAGCCAATAAGATTATAGAAGCCCTCGATGTTCCCTGGGTGGTTCTGCTCTCCATGGACTCCTTCTACAAGGTACAGTAGCTCTGGGTGTGCTGGTTTTACGGCCCGGGTAGCTGTGATGGGACAGTCTTTCCAGGACCAGTACAATAACAGAAACTGTTAATCGTACCTCAAGTAAAGTTCATGAAATGTGTTTTAACACTTCACCTACACTGACTGCCTGCCTTACAATTCACCTACACTGACTCTGCCTGCCTTACAATTCACCTACACTGACTCTGCCTGCCTTACACTTCATATATTCAACTCTGTAGCCTTTTCAGATGGTTGTTTTCACAATATCAATCATATTGGTATGAATTATGAGATATTTAGCAGTAAGTTATCTTCTGCTGAGTTGATCCTTGAGGCAGTGCTGTAATCTGTGTTCCCAAAATACTGGTCATTAATCCTAATTGGAGGTTTAATTGCTTCAATGCCCTTGCAGATAAGTGAACTAATGAAATAATCCCTAGCTGGGTTGGGCCCAGGAGTCAATGTTTTCTGTTAAATAGAGAAACACTGTTTAATTAGTAAACAACTCTACTTTACTCTGCTGTTCTCTCTCTCGTATGTTCATTCTGCTCATCCCCCTCCCTCCCCCTCCTCCCCTGCCAGGTCCTGACCAGAGAGGAGCAGGAGTTGGCCTCGAGGAACGAGTATAACTTTGACCACCCGGAGGCGTTTGACTTTGAGCTGCTGGTGACGGTGTTGAGGAAGCTGAAGAAGGGCAAGAGCGTGAAAGTTCCCGTCTACGACTTCACCTCCCACTGCCGGCGCAAAGACTGGGTGAGCGCCGCGTGTGTGGGGGGGGGCTGGGGACATGACGTGTCACTCGTTAGGAAAGGGTAGAATGGACACACACACACCTCTGTGGGGTAGGAAACTTCACAGCCCTTCTCCTGTGAGGTTAGAGGTCACCTCTCTGTCTACTGGGATCAGGACATACAGGAGGGCAATGGCCAATCTTTTCTCTCTACCACGGTAACTCGTACACACCAAACTACACACACTGCCACAGACACACACACACACACACACACACCAAACTCTGCATCCTGTAGGAATGATGTGTGTGTTCTCTCTCCAGAAAACTGTGTATGGAGCCAATGTTGTCATCTTTGAGGGGATTCTGGCTTTTGCCAACAAAGAGCTTCTGAAGGTGGGTGTGAGACGGGAGTGAGATCCTCAAGACTGGAGCCTTTCACCCAGATCTAGGGAAGTCTGGACTCCATTGAGGCTTAAATTTGCACTTTAATCTAAACGTGTGTCTTCTTTTGGCACGTCTCTCTCCTCAATCTGTGTCTGTTGAGTTAGCGAGGACGGCCCTCGACAAACTGCCTCGGAGGACACGGTTTAATCTGCTGTTTTTAATAAACATGATTCTCACATGAGCATAATATGAACATCCCCTTTATTTAAGGTACCATGATCTAGTTTGATTTAATTTGTAGTTTTATTTATAAATCATTTTTGTTGTGGCTTGCTGGCAGACTTGTTTTTCTATAAAGGGGGTCATTAAGAATGTATTTACCTTTGCTGTAAACATCTCAGTTCTTGGCCCTCAAACAAGTTACACACTGTACATAGGCTATATACCAAGTAGGGCAGGGCGATATATATATAAAAAAAATTATATCTCGATATTGTCAAAATGTTTACGATATTCGATATACATCTCGATAAGTTCTCATTTGCATAAAATAAAATGTTTTATTTTGCCCCGATTAGAAAACAACAAAAATAATTTAGTTATTATTATTATTTCTTTTCGGGACACACAAAAAACGGTCCATAGCACAATACAAAACACAGCAAAAGACAGACAAATACAAGATAATACGCATAAAAAGATATAACTGCTTAATTAATTTAAGCAGTTGGCATAACATGGTACTTGCAACTTGACAAAATGGACCTCACATGGAACAATTTATGCAGAGGTCCTTATGTGACAGGACAAAAAGACAGCAAAAGAGAGTGCCTGTGCGAGTGCAATTTATAGTTTGTGCCCATGCTCTTTGTGTGCATGGGCACAAACGGTGTCTTTGTGTGTTTTAAAACACCAGCAACAATTTTTTATCTCTCAAAATTTTACATTGTCGTCAAAATTATTGCGATATTATCGCTAATATTCGATATATCGCCCAGCCCTAATACCAAGGGTCCAGCAAGCACAAACGCCACACGCACCTTCCCAGAATGGCGCCACACACACCTTCCCAGAATGGCGTTTTGTGATGTAGAGCTGAGGTCTGTGACCTATCAGAGGCTATCATGCATATCACACTCCTCATCCGCCTCCTCCTATAGGCTGACAGCTCTGCTGACCCAGCACCGCTTTGTCTGGTTGGTCGGTTGGTAACGAGTAGATTTACAGCAGGCTGACTGGCTCGTTGGCATTCTTGAGTAATATCTAGTCACACACACACACACTTCTGTTCTCTCTCTCTCCTGTTCCCCCCCCCCCCCCCCCCCCCTTCTCTCTGTCTAACTAGCTCTCCTGAAGCATGTTAGCGCTGCCTCTCCCCTGACTGTGATGAAGGCATGTTGAGCTCGGTACTGGAGCAGTGATGGCAACGGGGTTTTAGTTACCTGTCTGTCTCCTTTACGTTTCCTATTTGTTTTGTCTGCCTGCCTGCCTGCCTGTCTGCCTAACACCCAACTCTCTGAAGCGTATCAGTGACGTGTCCCCTGCGGTCCACAGCTGCTGGACATGAAGGTGTTTGTGGACACAGACTCAGACATCCGTCTGGTAAGGCGTTTGAAGAGGGACATCTCGGAGCGCGGCCGAGACATCAACGGGGTCATCAAGCAGTACAACAAGTTTGTGAAGCCGGCGTTTGAGCAGTACATAGAACCCACAGTACCAGTGGCTGACATTGTGGTGCCCAGAGGTGAGGGGAGAACACTAGGATAGAGAATAAGTGTTGTGTGTGTACTCGTGGTGTGTGTGTACTCATGTGTTGTGTGTTTTTGTAAGGGGGAGAGAACTTTGTAGCGTTGGACCTGATTGTGCAGCATGTCCACAGCCAGCTGGAGAAGGTAAGGGACAACACAGCCACGCCCCCTCCAGCCATGACCACGCCCCCTCCAGACATGACCACACCCCCTCCAGACATGACCACACCCCCTCCAGACATGACCACGCCCCCTCCAGACACAGCCCTTACAAAGGAGATCAGATGGAATGCTTTAGGTCTCAAGACGACCCCCAGGTAGGGTGGCTAGCGACAGGACGGAACCTCCCCCTCCTGATTTTCCGCTGTGTCTTCTACCTTCACTATTTATACGTCGTTGTGGATGAAGGCATCTGCTGAATGAATACAATGTATAAGGGGACATCTCAGTGTTCACAGCCTCAGAGAGACGTCTAGTTGAATACCCATGTGTGCACTCATCCCTGTTATTGAATCAGAGCACAGGCCATACACACACACCACACACCACACACACACACACACCACACACAATATAAGGCTACTGGCCCACGCCTCATCTGAGATAATGGAAAGGAAGAATAGAAGTGCTTCTCATAGCCAGTGGCGTGTGTGTGTGTGTGTGTGATTAATGGGAGCTTGAGGTGCAGCATGAATACCACTTCTTGATGGGTCTGTCTGGACTCCCTTCATTAAAGGGTGTGTGTGTTTGGGGCGGGAGAAGGGGGGGGGGGGGGTGGAAAGAGGCATTGAATGCTTGTCTCATTTCATGGTTTTTATTTCTCTCCTGTGTGTGTGTGTGTGTGTATGTGTGTAATGAAATACTTGCTGTACCCTGAACCCCTTTAACCATCCCAGCGTGAGATCACAGTAAGGTATGACTGCCCACACACCCCCCGCCTCTCCCTCTCTCTCTCCTCTCTATTCTTTGTTCTGCCTCTGGTTTCCCTCCTTTCACCCAGAGCTGAGGCAGCAGGAGCGACGGAAGGAGAGTGTTCAGTCTGTCAATAGCACATCCGTCACACAGACATCACATGTCCCATATATTTGATGATGCGAACACGTTCAACCTGTTTCCACAAGGACAGTATGATCACCTTGTGATTCATACATCCCAGAATAAGTCCTGCGTGTGCAGAGCTACAAGACTGCCCACGCCTCCTTCTGCCTTCACCTCCACATGTTCAGGATGCTGTCCCCGGGGGGGGTGGGGGGGGGTCTGCGGCTCCACCCAGCTCTGCCGCCAGCCGTTGTAAATCAGACACCTTTTATACTGTGTATAAATGATAGTGAGAGACTGCTAGGCTATCACACGCATCACTTTGCTGACTGAGAAATCGTGAGCGACTATCTGCCTGTCCTTGTGTCCAAAGCAAGCACAGTCAGTAATAATTTATCATTTGTTTTGAAGATTATTTACATCCGGAAAACGGATAAAATCTGATCTACACTACTTAGATTTAGCATCTAGTTAGTGTTGGAGGATTGGCATTGAGAGGTAACATTACCTTTTCATTAACCAAGTACCTCACCACACCTTGTGATTCACTGCTTGGTTATCAGATGACCCTAGTGCACACACACACTAGAGCCCGACCGATATATCAGGAGGTCGATATTATCGGCCGTTATTAAGCATTTTCAAAACTATTGGTATCGGCATTTATAATGGCTGATAAATTAATTGCATAAAATTTTTTGTATGTGTTTTTGTTCAAAGGACTTTTAAGTTTCATATCTTAAGTTAGTATTTGTATAAATTGTATTTATCAAAACTTTTATATATTTTGATGTTCCTCTGTTCTGTTGTGACAATAAAACAAACAAGTTTATTTTTAAACTGCATTATCATATTATTTTAGTGAGATGGCTGAGCGGTTAGGGAATGGGGCTATTAATCAGAAGGTTGCCGGTTTGATTCCTGGCTTTGAAAAATGAAGTTGTGTCCTTTGGCAAGGCACTTCACCCTACTTGCCTCGGGGGAATGTCCCTGTACTTACTCTAAGTCGCTCTGGATAAGTGTTTGCTAAAAATGACTAAAATGTAAACTACAAATAACTAATGTTAGGAAATCAGTTTGTTTGGTTACGCGTTTCAGATTTTTATTTATTTATTGTTTAAAATTTAATATCGGATTTTTAAATCACCAAATATTCGTATCGGCATCGACCTTAAAAATCCTTTATCGGTCGGGCTCTAACACACACACACAGATTTGGACTGTTCCCCCTGCAGCACAGAGCCTTGGACGCCCCCTCCTCCTCCCTCCTCCTCCTCCCCCTCAGCTACTCCAGGGATAGGGGCTGTGCTGCTCTCTAATGGCGATCTTCTTCTCTCCTCCCTCTCTTCATTCCTCCTCCCTCTCCTCTTCCTTGGCGTCTGCCTCCTTATGTTGTGCAGAGGAAACAGCGCTGGGACATGTGAGGATACCATCCTGCATCTTCCTACCTAAGTTTAGAATATCAAGAATCCCTCTTTGGTTTTATTCCCAGCGTTATGTTGTTAACCTCACGTGTCTGCTGACAGGCTGTTTTCTTTATCTTTTGATTGTTTATATTTTTGTAACGGATTGCTTGTTTGTAGTGAATCCTTGTTGTTGACTGGCTGCTTCACGTTGTGTTGGTTCAGAACAGCTGCTGTGCTTTGTAGTAAGGCAGTGTGCATATCTTACTCCTCTACTGGCAACAACAGTGTGTTATACCCACGCTAATAACATGTCATAACAGTGTCTTTCATTGTAATAACATGTAATATGACTTCCTGACACACACCAGGTCAGCAGATATTTAGGCCTGCATGCAACATATCCACATTTATAACACGTATAACACATCCACATTAAAATGAATAAAATGATATACTTTCAAATTAATACATTTTAATAGATTGAAATTATCAGAAATGTTAACATTAGTACAATGTACAGATTATAACAAATGTAATTGTATACAAATATAATACAATTATAGATCAAAATGTATACGATTTAATATTTTAAATATAAATGTTATACATTAAAATGTGTATAATTTTCCAGTGATACTGGATTCTAGTGTGATGGGATTCTGGAACATACCAGACGACACCGTGCTGTTGTTGCCAGAATAACCTCCTTCCGCCGTTCTGCTCAGTGTCCTCCACACAGCCACTAATGTCTCATCCCAAGAACACTCAAATATCAATATTTGGGTGTTTTCCTCCGGGTTGGTCAGTCTGGTTCCTGGGGGGCCACAGATGCCCGGCTCTTCCTTTACCTGTAAGGTTATCTTAACTACCATGTGACAACGCAGCCGACAGTAACATGGGACTAATAGTGTTGCTGGAGACTCTAAATTAGAGTTCAGTTCCTTCAGAACACCCCAGGTCTGGTGTGTCTGGTAGCATCTATGTGGAGGCTCATAGCTTCACCCACCCAGTCGTGTTAGATCAGAGAGCGGGGGGACAGGGAACAGGGAACGTAGGATCAGATATAAACACTGTGTTGGACCGAAAGCCCTTCAGTGTGCTCTGTGGCTCCACTTTATCAAACGACACCAAAACCCACAGCTGCAGGCGCAGTCTGTATTGGATGGCTGCAGTACTGCAGTCTGGCAACAGGGGGCAGTATTGTGACTGTGTATGGCAGGTCTGCAGTACGGCAGTCTGTCCACTGGGGGGCAGTAATTTGACTGTGTGTGTATGGCAGGTCGGCCCTGGCCTCGGCCCACCAGGGGCAGCCTCTCCCAGAGACCCTCAGTGTCATGGAGAGCACACCTCAGGTCCGGGGGATGCACACCATCATCAGGTGACGAGCTCTCTGTCTCTCGCTCTCTGTCTCTCGCTCTCTCTCTCTTTGTCTCTCTCTGTCTCTCCGTCTCTATCTGTATATATCTGTGTCTATATGTCTGTCATACCCTAACAATGTGTGAATAACTGCCTCTGACAGGAACAAGGATACGAATCGTGACGAGTTCATCTTTTACTCCAAGAGATTAATGAGACTTCTGATTGAACACGCTCTCTCTTTCTTGCCCCTCAAGGTGGGCTAGCCCTGCACACACACACACACACACACACACCTACACACACATATTTTGTGAAACCCGTCAATCAAACTCGAGCTGGAGCATTCAGAATTTATTTTATAAGATCACCTGCTACAGCTTTACAAAATCTTAGTTAAGTCTGCTCTCTCTCTCCTGCCTGCCCCCTCCAGCCCGTGTCGGTGGAGACCCCCCAGGGTGCCTTCTACGAGGGGAAGAGGCTGAGTGGCCAGAGAGTAAGTCCCACCACTCGCCCTGGCTCGTGAGCTGCTCAGGAAATGTCATTTTAGAAAACAGTTGAACTAATTTAAAAGTGTGTGTGTGTGTGTGTGTGTCTGTGTGTAGATCACAGGTGTGTCCATCCTCAGGGCGGGAGAGACCATGGAGCAGGCTCTCATGGCTGTGTGTAAAGACATACGGCTGGGGAAGATCCTCATACAGACCAACCATGATACTGGAGAACCAGAGGTACACACACGCACGCACACACACACACACACACTGGAGAACCAGAGGTACGCACACACACACACACACACACACACTAGAGAACCAGAGTTACACTCTCACACACACACACACACACACACTGGAGAACCAGAGTTACACTCTCACACACGCACACACACACACACTGGAGAACCAGAGGTACACTCTCACACACACACACACTTGTGAACCAGAGGTACACTCTCACACACACACATCCCTGATGACGTGTGCTTGTCCCCCCAGCTGCACTACCTCCGGCTGCCCCGGGACATCAGTGAGGACTATGTGATCCTGATGGACAGCACTGTGTCCACTGGAGCAGCTGCTCTCATGGCTGTCAGGGTGCTGCTGGTGGGTCCTGGAACACACCAGTCCTTCTGGACACGCACACAGACACACACACAGGCACTGAGAGACCCCCTAACCTCTTGCGAAATGTAAATAGAGGGAAGTTCACATAGTCAACAGTGGACAAGGTCCATGGTGTCTAAACTGGAGGTATGTTCAACTTCGCCCCCTCTCTCTGCCCCCTCTCCCTGCCCCCTCTCCCTGCCCCCTCTCTCTGCCCCCTCTCCCTGCCCCCTTCAGGACCATGATGTCCAGGAGGAGAAGATCTTCCTGCTGTCTCTGCTCATGGCTGAGATGGGTGTCCACTCCGTGGCCTACGCCTTCCCCAGGGTCCGCATCATCACCACGGCCGTCGACAAGAAGGTCAACGACCAGTTCCATATCATCCCTGGCATCGGTGAGGACAGCCTGCCTCCCTCTCCTCTCTCTCTACTCCTCCCCTCTCTGTCTCTCTTTCCCTCTCTACCCCCCTCTCTCCCTCTCTCTTTGTTATTGTGATGAATGATCACTGAGGAAGTGTCTCATCAGCCAATGACACTTTAGCCAATGGAGAGGATGTGTTCCGTCTTGTGAGCCGTTCAGGACAGCCTGTGAGATGAATCAGCAGGGATTCTGACTGGGGTGTTGAGTCATCTATTTCACTGCAGGTCATCTGTTTGTCACTTAGAGAGAAGCAGTAACCATGACAACATGACTGACTGCTCTGCTCTCTCCTCCTCTCCTTCAAGGTAATTTTGGGGACCGCTACTTTGGTACAGACGCACCTTCAGACTGGTACGAGAGTGATGAAGGGATGGACTACTGAAAGATGAAGGGATGGACTACTGAAAGATGAAGGGATGGACTACTGAAGGATGGAGGGATGGACTACTGAAGGATGAAGGGATGGACTACTGAAGGATGGAGGAGAGGAAAGATGGAGGGATGGAAGAAAAAAGGGTGTTTTATTATACAAGCACTTTGCCATGTCTGCTACTGAAACCTTGTCTACCCCCCTCACCCTCCTGCCCTCCCCCTCCTGCCCTCCTGCCCTCCCCTCCCCCCTCTCCTCCCCCCTCACCCTCCTGCCCTCCCCCCTCTCCTCCCCCCTCACCCTCCTGCCCTCCCCCCTCTCCTCCCCCCTCACCCTCCTCCCCCCTCCCCCTCCTCCCCTCCCTCCTCCCCTCCCCCCTCTCCTCCCCCCTCACCCTCCTCCCCTCCCCCCTCTCCACCCTCCTCCCCTCCCCCCCTCACCCTCCTGCCCTCCCCCCTTACCCTCCTGACCTCCCCCCTCCTGCCCTCCCCCCTTTCCTCCCCCCTCCCCATCAGTGACACCTGCAGAGAGAGACAGAGAAAGAGAGAGATGACAAATGTGTGTGGGAGCGTCTGATACTGTTACGCAATTTGTTGCCAGTTTTCCCATGTAACCATGGAGAGACCACGGTGACTAGGTCCTAAACAAGGTAACCATGATAACCAGGTCCTACAGTGTTAAGCACTGTAACCATGGTGACCAGGTCTTACCATGTTAAAACCCAGGGAGATTGAAGGCTGTTCAACACTGAACATGTGGTCTCGCTCCGGTCTGGTGTGACAGCGGGGTTTTAGGTTGGTAGTTTAAGATCGACATAATGAATACTAGACCTTTATCAAATATATAAATAGGATTCCTTATTATCTCACTGCTTTTGACACCATCAGTAGTTTGCCGCTGCATAGCGTCCATCTGTCAGCTCGCGTGTGATCACTGAAAACCACCTAGAGGAGTGTGGAGTATTGAGACGGGCCCACAGAGGACTGTGGAGTATTGAGACGGGCCCACAGAGGACTGTGGAGTATTGAGACGGGCCCACAGAGGACTGTGGAGTATTGAGACGGGCCCACAGAGGACTGTGGAGTATTGAGACGGGCCCACAGAGGACTGTGGAGTATTGAGACGGGCCCACAGAGGACTGTGGAGTATTGAGACGGGCCCACAGAGGACTGTGGAGTATTGAGACGGGCCCACAGAGGTCTGTGGAGTATTGAGATGGGCCCACAGAGGACTGTGGAGTATTGAGACGGGCCCACAGAGGACTGTGGAGTATTGAGATGGGCCCACAGAGTTTCACAGATCCTAGGGTGTCTTAGCTGAGGGGGGAAGACTCGGGCAGTATTTACTAATAAAGGGATATCTTTGCCATCTTTGTGTGGTAAAAGAATGTAGACTTGAATCTGGGCGATGAAAGGAGGCGCCTCCATGTATTAATGACTTTGCTGACATTTCTCTGGATGATATACTTGAATGCTTTTATTTTCCACTGTAAATTATTTCCTTGCCAATGTCTAAAGAGTAGATGTTTATTAAAGTCTTCAAATGTAAATGAAAATGTGACGACCGGTACTTCTATAGAAATAACTTTCAACGTTTACAACATATTGGTTTAGTTTAGACCCGGAAGAAAAACCGCCTTATTGGAATTTCTTTGAGTGCTTGTCGATAAAGTACGGGGCTAACCCTCGGCATCGTCAGACTCTAGAACTGTCTTTTGTTTCTTAGTGGAACTGCACATGATCATTTGGTTACATTGTCTAAAACGGCTCAGTTACATTTAAGATTTGTCTCAAAACTAAAACGTTGTGTCGGTGTGGGTGGGCAAGATGGTATATAAAACAAATCAGCTTATAACCCTTATTCCCAGATGCAACTTTACACACACAATACATAAACATTTCCATGTTACAATTTTATATTGAAACAATAAAATAATATAAACTGAAATGTTTCGTTTTTCTTGAACGCGTTGCCGTATGGCCTTCGTCAGTTTCTTATCAGCGTCCTTCATCACGCTACAAAACTCAGGTAAATAGACTCGGCCTTCAACAACACTCAAGGACTTAAGATGCTTCTGATGGGGAAAGTTAGACGGGGATGTATTTTTGCACCGCCAGCGGGCGACATACTCCACCATACTGCGTGTTTATAGTGGAAGTGACGTGTTGCCCGGTGTTCCTCTGCCTCTCGTTTGGACCGGAGGAAACGGGCATGTAACACTTTTATTCTATTTTATTATTTGTATCGGTGTCAGTACAACCGGGTGAGACCTTTAGACATGTTACTATTCATCTTACGATAGGCTCTTGTTGTTTTACTAAATACGAACTATTTTATTAGAGATACGTACTTGCTGTTGCATAAGTGTAACAACTCCAGTTCAAGAAGTAGAGCCAGAAAACCGTCCTGATGAGTTTGCTTGACAGGACTCTAACACGCCGACCTGGCTTTATATCTCATAGTATAGACATATTTGGTAGTATTTGTTTGAAAACGTGTTTTTAATGTTAATGTTCTAACATTTCGCTAATGCGTAGAGTTGTGGAGTTGGGCACGTGCCTGTTATTAGTTAACAGCATCCTCGAGATGGAGCACGTCTCGCGCAGGGCATTGCATGTTGGGACTTACGTAACGAGTAAAAACCCCACTAAGTATGGCATTTGACCAGAGGTTAAGCATTGTTGCTTTTTTCACAATGATCTAATAAGCTGTGTGTGTTGCAGAGGTAATAATGTCTGTCCTGTGGAGATCCTACCAGGCCTTGATGATCAGGCACCCCTGGTCTGTCCAGATCATCACAGCAGGTACAGACACACACACACACACCTGGTCTGTCCAGATCATCACAGCAGGTACAGACAGACACACACACACACACACACCTGGTCTGTCCAGATCATCACAGCAGGTACAGACACACACACACACCTGGTCTGTCCAACTCCCCCAGATTCCCTCCAACGCTCTCTCGCTCTCTGTGCTGGGCTGAAACCCAGAACAGCGAGGTCAACTCCATCTCAGAGAGTGTTCCCAGTGTTTACCCTTCTGAGGGGGGAGGGGAGGGAGGGAGGAGGGAGGGGAGGGGGGGGGCTCTAAAACAGGGGCCGGCCGGCCGGTATGTAAACATCACCTCATTCTGCTTCCTGTTGACTCAGTGACGGTGTAACTTGTACCGCTAATGTTTCCGTGGGGCCCTGCTAAGGCTGTGATTGGTCAGAGGAGGAAGGCAGGGCAAGGCAGGACATCCAATCAAATCTTCATGTATGTATTTGTAGTTGTCAGTGAAGATATTACATTTATGTATCATTACATAGTTTGAATTTGACTCCAGATCAAGAGGTCCCACAAGATGGCAGTAAAGAACAGTTCTACAGGGCTGGGGTTACAGGTCACTTGACCCATCAGTGTCTGGGGTCACAGGTCACCTGACCCATCAGTGTCTGGGGTCACAGGTCACCTGACCCATCAGTGTCTGGGTTCACAGGTCACCTGACCCATCAGTGTCTGGGGTCACAGGTCACCTGACCCATCAGTGTCTGGGTTCACAGGTCATCTGACCCATCAGTGTCTGGGGTCACAGGTCACCTGACCCATCAGTGTCTGGGTTCACAGGTCACCTGACCCATCAGTGTCTGGGGTCACAGGTCACCTGACCCATCAGTGTCTGGGTTCACAGGTCACCTGACCCATCAGTGTCTGGGGTCACAGGTCACCTGACCCATCAGTGTCTGGGGTCACAGGTCACCTGACCCACTGGAGAGCTGAACAGTGACATGCTGTCTAGTGTTGGTGCTGTTTAAACCCTCTTATCTTATAACTTATCTTATCTTATAACTTTGCTACTTCACCCTGACTCACCTTGCACCCTGCATCACTTGTGTCTTCCTCCATCACACACACACACTCCCCCCCCCTCCCCCTCCATCACACACACACTCCCCCCCCCCCCCCCCTCCATCACACACACACTCCCCCCCCCTCCTCCTCCATCACGCACACACTCCCCCCCCCTCCTCCTCCATCACACACACACTCCCCCCCCCTCCTCCTCCATCACACACACACTCCCCCCCTCCTCCTCCATCACACACACACTCCCCCCCTCCTCCTCCATCACACACACACTCCCCCCCCCTCCTCCTCCATCACACACACACTCCCCCCCTCCTCCTCCATCACACACACACTCCCCCCCTCCTCCTCCATCACACACACACTCCCCCCCTCCTCCTCCATCACACACACACTCCCCCCCTCCTCCTCCATCACACACACACTCTTCCCCCCCCCTCCTCCTCCATCACACACTCCCCCCCCTCCTCCTCCATCACACACACACTCCCCCCCTCCTCCTCCATCACACACACACTCCCCCCCTCCTCCTCCATCACACACACACTCCCCCCCTCCTCCTCCATCACACACACACTCCCCCCCTCCTCCTCCATCACACACACACTCCCCCCCTCCTCCTCCATCACACACACACTCCCCCCCCCCCTCCTCCTCCATCACACACACACTCCCCCCCCCCCTCCTCCTCCATCACACACACACTCCCCCCCTCCTCCCCCTCCCCCTCACTCTGGGGGGGCTCCTCCTAGCTGACAAGTGTGTGTGTGTGTGTGTGACCGGAAATGATTCACTTAGAGAATGTCAACAGCATGTCGTGTTTCAGTGTTGCGTTACCGCGGTGACAAAGCCTGGTAAGATGCCAGGCCCAATGTGGTTCCTGTGAAGGCTGGATGCTATTATGGGATAGTTTACCTTACCCCCCCTATACACACGCTCCCCCCCTGCTACACACACACACACAGGAACTGTCTCTGTAGCATGTCTCACATCAGGCGACACCCTGGCTTGTTGTGAAGGGACAATTGGTTCCTTGAGGATAGGCTCCGCCCAATAACTTAGTCACAGCCATGCCGATTGGCCCATGAGCACTAACGTCATTTTGTTTAGAAGTCTGTTTACTGCTGTAGTCTTGTTTGTTGCAAATGGACGTGTGTGTGATAATCCAGTTAGTTATTTCTGCTGCGGACATTCTGGAAAGCTTCCATCAATGTTCTGGAAGGCTTTCTATCAAGATTCTGCAGTGTTTCTGAAGGGAGGGATGAGGGAGGGGGGGAGCGAGGGATGACTGAAGGAAGAGTCCAGTGTCAGTACGCATCTCAAAGTCACAGTGTAGTGAAGTCAGGACCAGGTTAGGCTGTCATCATCATCAGCTAAACGCTCTGGATCCATTTCTCCTCCATCTCTCCTCTCTCCCTCCTCCATCTCTCCTCCTCTCTCTCTCTTTATTTCTCCCTCCCCTTTGGACCAGCCAGGACAGCAGGGGGACAGCTGCCAACTTCTCCCCAGACCGCAGCACTTAGCCTGGGCTGCGTCCAGCCCGCCTCCAGCCTCCCCTGCCTCTCCCTGGCTCTCCGGCCTCCAAGGGCAGAGTCCTGGCTGCCTTGCTCTGAACCAAACACTTAGGTTTAGTTTTTTCTCATTAAGCAGGTGAATTTATCCAAAACAAGGAACATCTGGATTTGAACTTGCAACCTATTAATCTGTTGTCAGATGCTCTAACCACTGTGCTCTATTTCCTGGGTTTATGAGTAGGTGATAGAAGGTCGTTTGGGCGGAGCCCTGGTCTTATGTGGGGTTGTTAAGGTTTTGTAAAGGTTACCTGGAGTGGGGGGGCTGTTTGCCAGACAGGTTGAAAGACAATTTCTCTGAATGAACATTTACAGTTTTAACAGTGTGTGTGTGTGTGTGATATTTACAGTGCTGAAAGTGTGTGTTGAGGACAGTCTCTCACCAGATCTGGGGCCACACTTCAGGCTCTGAGAACTTGAAAGCTGTAAACACTGACATGAACTTAAGCCAGGAAATATGATTATTCTTCTCATGTGCAATTGTCTTCTGTTGTGTCTAAGTGCATGCTCTTTATGTGTGTGTGTGTGTGTGTGTGTGCGCGTGTGTGTGTGTGTGTGCCGGTAGGAGACAGAGGGAGAATGAAAGCACATCAGATGTCTCTCTTCCAGCAGTCTTGAGTTCTGGTGACATTTCTAGACAGGAGCTGCAGTGTGTCATTAAGATGCTCCTTCTAAAGAGGTGCTTCTCTGGCTGGAGAAGACCTGCATGACCTCAGGAAGTCCTTACACACACACACACACACACACACGGAGGGAGAGGAAGGAAGGAGAGGCAGAGGAAGGGGCTCTCTGAGCTAGTTTGAGGCAGAGCAGATCGATGACCAGCACAGGGAAGGAGACTGACATTTACTTCAGAGGAGGAACAGCTCTGTCAACATGATGGACACACACACATGTGCACGCACACACACACACACACACACACTTGGCCTCCATTGAAGTTCAGATCGCAGTTGCTTTATAACGGTCTGCATAGCATTTCACCTGTTCATCTCCTCCTGATAGTCACCTTAGGTCCTCAAGACCTTGAGTGGACATGTAACCGTGTGGGAACATTCTCCTCCTCCCCCTCTCCTCTAGGCTCTCTGGTTGGGGCTGGTGATGTCATCTCCCAGCAGGTGATTGAGAGGCGAGGATTGGCCAATCACAACGTGGCCCGGACTGCGAGGATGATGAGCATAGGTTTCTTCTTTGTGGTGAGTCTTCCTCCCTCGTCCCCCCATCCCTCCTTCCTCCTCCCCTCCTCCCTCCTTTCCTTCTCCCTCCTCACTGTGGGTGTTAGACTTTTGGCTCTATCCCAGATCACCCAGTGTGACGAGAGAGAGGGAGAGGGGGAGGGGGATCTATGTGTCCTCTACTGTACACCCCGGATGAACACTCCTGTATTCTAGTGGGCTGTGTTCCGTCACAGTTGCGTAGGCAAAGTTTATTTATACTTGTAATCTCCTTAACTTCATACAGCTCTATTGTCTGTGATGTTGCTGTAGCGGGGTGTAATACCATGAGCAACCAGAGAGGGCAGCATTCCTGACCACATTTATATTTACATCTTTACACACTTTATCATCTGGGATTCATTCACATGCAGTCTGAAAAATGTGTGTGTGTCCAGGGCCCTGTCATTGGAGGGTGGTACAAGGTTCTAGACCGGCTCGTCACTGGGACAACCAAGACTGCTGCCCTGCAGAAGATGCTGGTGGACCAGGTGGGGGGGGGGTTGGGTGTTAAAGTGTGTGTGTAACAGAATGTGTGTGTTAGCACTGGCCGCGAATGTGTGTGTGTGGTAATCCTGTCTGAAACAGGAAGCTAACGTGATGTTGGGGCATCTGAATAGCCTGAGGACAATACTGCCGCCCGCCCGCCCCTCCCACCTCCCCCCCCCACCCCCCCACCCCCCTCTACAGGGGGGATAAAGCCAGCAGCAGGACAGCAAGCTCTTTCACAGAGATTTTCAGTTTTCTATTTTTGAACACTATTTTCTCCTTACAGGGATTCCAGGGCTTATAATAGAGACCCAGTTTAATGTTGTCCACCCCCCTACAGACTGCATCCACACACACTGTCCTCTTGGCTGACTGGGGGTGTATGTGTGTGTAGGACTGTGTGTGTGTGTGTGTGTGTGTGTAGGTAGGACTGTGTGTGTGTGTGGGCGGGGGCGGCTGTGATGATGGTGTGTTTTGTCTAAACTGTAAACTGGCTTCATTAGCAGCGCTGACTGGAGCCTGACCACTGAGTTCCACTGGAGCCTGATCACTCTGAGCTCCACTGGAAACTCCTGTTTCTTCCTGGTGTGTTAAATCTGTCTGTGCGTGTGTGTGCGTGTGTGTGCGTGCAGGTATGTTTTGCTCCCTGCTTCCTGGCATCGTTCCTGGGGATCTCAGGGACTCTGAACGGGCTGAGCCTGGAGGACAACATCCACAAGCTGGAGAGGGTGAGTATAGTACAGGAATAACCTGGGGCTACAACAGTATAGAACAGGACTAACCTGGGGCTAAACAGTATAGTACAGGAATAACCTGGGGCTACAACAGTATAGAACAGGACTAACCTGGGGCTAAACAGTATAGTACAGGACTAACCTGGGGCTACAACAGTACAGTACAGGACTAACCTGAGGCTACAACAGTATAGTACAGGACTAACCTGGGGCTACAACAGTATAGTACAGGACTAACTAATTTAATAAAGTGTGGAGGTGGAGATGTAGGGAAGGTGGGGATGGAGGGAAGGTGGAGATGGAGGGAAGGTGGAGATGGAGGGAAGGTGGAGATGAAGGGAAGGTGGAGATGGAGAGCTGAAATAACGGCCAGTGACTCATATAGAAAGGGGTGTGGCTCATTCACCCCTCTGCTCCTTCTCTCCTTCATTCTCTCACTCTCTCGTCCCATAATTTATGTCAGGAAGGCGATCAAGTTCAGATGAGGCTGAATGGCCAATCACCTAAATGTCAGAAAAGACAGAAAACAAATGTTCTCATTAAGCCACTATTAGGCCACTGCTGGTGTGGGGTGAGAGGTGAAAGGCAGCACTGGGATTAGACGACAATGTTGTTGAACCTTGTTCATATCAGGGGGAACCTTGTTTAGGTCAGATGGAACCTTTTTCACATTTCACATTTTATACGTTTGGCTGACACTGTTATCCAAAGTGACGTACGAATAGAGCATATAGAAAGCTTGAGTCCAGGTGGAACCTAGTTTAGGTCAGGTGGAACCTAGTTTAGGTGCTGGTGGTTCAGCTGCAGGGTAGAACTTGGCGTTCAGAGGACCGGTGTCTCCGCAGTTTTAATAAGTAATTATTCAAGCATGAAAAATGACCAAAAATGTATCTTTCAAAACAGGGAGGAAGGGAGGGGGAGGGGTGGCGTGAGCCCCTGAGTTGCGCCACATGGAACTTGTAATCAGACCCGGTCACGCCCCAGAAAACAAACAAAAGATTGGAAAAGACGTTGTTTCAGGAACATTGTGTTTTACACTCCGTCTGGTGACCTTTAAGGTGACGGGAGGAAGGATGGTTAACAGCTGTGGGCTTGTTCAGGCCCAGCAGGAGATGGGGTTTATATGGTCTGGAGAGGTGAGGGGTGGGGGGGCGGGGGGGCACTCCTTGACCCGTGGTTGTTAACGTGTCATCGTCACCTCGTCAGGGGACAGCTACATGTGACATGTTTCAGACCAGGGGGCTGGTGTCTACACATGGACAGGAACCGGTCAGGGGTGAAACCTTACACATAATACAAACCTTGGAACAGCTGGACTGTTATTCTGACAGGAGAGATGTGAGGGATGTATGTATGGTTTATGTAGAAGTGTGTTAGAGACACAATGTTTCTGGTTGTATGTATCTTCTGATTGAGAAATGAGCTAGTCATGCAGATCTAGAGGTCTCAGGTTCGAATCCCCCGTACCTAAGTTTAGATGGAAACGTGCCAAATTAACACATTATTCATGTCATATTTGTACTTCTTTCTCATGTTCAACAGGATTACACCGATGCCTTGATCTCCAACTATTATGTAAGTTAGTGCCTATAAACTGTCCATTTATTACAATTATCATATTTCTTAGTATTATACATGGCGTGCGTGTATGATGTGCGTGTTGTGTTTTCAGCTGTGGCCTCCCGTCCAGATCGCCAACTTCTACTTCATTCCACTGCAGCACAGGTCAGCCTGCACGCCCCCCTCTCTCCTGCACGCCCCCCTCTCTCCTGCACGCCCCCCCTCTCTCCCCCGTGCCCCGCTCTCTCCCCCACGCCCCCCTCTCTCCTGCACGCCCCCCTCTCTCCTGCACGCCCCCCTCTCTCCCCCACGCCCCGCTCTCTCCCCCGCGCCCCGCTCTCTCCCCCACGCCCCGCTCTCTCCCCCACGCCCCGCTCTCTCCCCCACGCCCTGCTTTCTTTGAACCTGCAAACTCTTGATCTGCTCTAACCACTGATCTGTACTTGATGAGTAAACCACTCTGCTGTTGTGTGGCGCTGAGGAGTCGACTCCTCTTCTGGAAGACCGGTGACGTACTGTTCTCCTGTTCACAGACTGGTGACGTACTGTTCTCCTGTTTACAGACTGGCTGTCGTTCAGATTGTAGCCGTGGGCTGGAACTCCTACCTGTCCTGGAAAGCCAATAAGATCTGACGGATCACCACAGGCCCCGCCCTACCACAGGCCCCGCCCTACCTCTCCCTCAAGGGACGGTTGAGGAGAAGTGTACCATTCACTTGTCCTGAAATATGTGAAGTTAGTAATGAAACATTCAAACTCAAACTTTGAGCAGTTTGAATAAATTGTTAATTTAGTCTATCATCAGTCTATCATCAGATGTGTTGCTAAAAAATCACATTCTGGATGTTTGAGAGCTGTTTACTCAAATAAGTTAATAGTCCTACCAACAACGTTGTCTTAAATGTAGGCTACTGTATATAACAGTAGGCTAAATGTTTTTATACATAGTCAATTGCATAAATAATGTACTAGAAACTAGTGCTTTGAAATGTACAAATCCTTTTCAATAATAAAGTTGTAATTTATCGTCAATGTTGACTTGGATGCTACTTAACACGGTCGCGAGGACTCCTATGTGTAGCATATCAGGCTAAATGGACGGGGCCTGTCGAAGATATTTCATTAACTGTCACGCACGCACACAACCTGCAACCAATTTATTCAAGTCTTTATCCGGAGGACCATAAGAGCTCGATTAATGCATCACTTCATCAAATGATTTTTCATAGCGTTTTCCATCCCCGCTCGCACTAGCCAGTTCAGCACCACGGACAGTTCCCTGCTCTGCGCCGCGCGCTTCTCCTGTTGCGTGCCTCTGCTCATCATCTCCACGATGTGAAACCGTGCATGAAATCATCACGACGCCAAAACACAGCGCCTGTACGAGCTAATACAGTCTGGATCAATTACACCAACACTCCTCAACATAACTACAAGTTCCAGGATTTGGGGTATAAATTAGATGCATTATGTTTGGGACATTCCTAGGCTACCAATAGTTGTCAACCGTAGTGAAGTAAGATAGTTTACAATTTACCTCGCGGACTCAATTAGGGTAATTTGCCCGGTCGTCGGTAAACTGGCGGCGGCGGGGGGGGGGGGGGGGGGGGGGGGGACATGTCCTCTGTCCAGCAGACGACAGCCGCTCAAACTCGTTTCCCTTCAGTTCCAACAGAGACGCCTAATTTACAGGCAGTTTATGCTCTCGCGCTGACGTCAGTGGAGCTTTCCTGGATGTATATAACCGTCCCGACAGAGGCGTTCCACTCCAGTCGTCACTGAACGGGACTTTCCGGACCGGGGCATTTCTGACACTACCGGAGACAAAACTTTTTTTTTTTGCATCAGGAGACAAAAGAGTGGGTAGTTGATGCTTCAGTTTGTTTGAAATGTTGCAAACGGTTCAGATAATCCTGGGACTAGAAAGATGCAGGCTGCATGTATTTGCTTTGTCATCTTAATGCTTTGCCTGATGTTGACCTTTCAATATTATGATGTTTATTTATGCTTATATATTTTCGTGTTCTTTTACCAATATGTAACCTCTTCTTTTTTTTTTTTTTACACCGCTCAAAAAATTCTTAACATCTGTCGAGGCCCTGCTTAGTCTTAAAATCATGTAATTGGGCAAAGACAAAGTTGTTGCCAATATTAGTAGGCCTAACGTTTTTGCTCATCTTAAAGTAGGCAACTTGGTTTGTATTACCTGAACATGGGATTGTTTACTTCGGTCAGTAATATCCAGTCCTTCTCTTCAACAGGACAGCGTATCCCTCCGCCCCAGAATGAAGCCTGTACCCCACGTCCTACTTCTTGCCACTGTCCTCCTAACTTTGCACGTGCCATCCAGCGTCTGCCGACCGCGGGACCGGAGCATGTTCACCGGCCACGACTACAAGAACCAGCTGGATGAGGTGTTGCTGAGCGCGGGCGACAACGCAGTGTCCTACCTCATTGGGGAGAAACTGCTGAGGTCCCTGCAGAGGAACCCGCGGCTGCAGAGAAGTCTCGTGCTCCCACAGTTTCCGTTCGAGAATTCCGTGACGGCGATGGGGTCGAGAGATCTTGATCAGCTGGCGCGCAGCTTGCAGCAGCCGTTGGCTGTCGACCGCGCGCCGGAGGAAGAGGGCAACAGTCTGGACGAGCTCGTGGGGCTGAACAAGAGGAACGACGATCCTCCGATCTCCATCGATCTCACTTTCCACCTGCTGAGAAATATGATCGAGATGGCGAGGATCGAGAACCAAAAAGAGCAAGCAGAGTTGAACCGCATATATCTAGATGAAGTTGGAAAATGACGCGGCAAAGTTCGTTGAGAAGGGAGTAGACTAAAACATGATCTCAGAGTATTCCTAACCCCTGGCACTCTCAGACCCCAGTAGCTCCATAGTTAACACTTAAATGCTTTAAACTGTTTACTTGCCTGTTATTTTACTCATAATTTGGTGCCCTATGTGAATTAATGGATCATCCGCACGGACCCAAAATGTTTTAGAATAAACCGTTTCCAAGACTGTTTTTTTACAGAGGCCCCTCAGAGAGCACTCACGGTGGATATTTTGCCCGCGGAAAATCTGAAGCGCGTGTCTTCTGCTAGGACTGTGGCCTATGTCATGTTTTATCGCCTTTCTATGTCAGGAATTTGAATTAAACTAAAAACGTACTTCGTGTGTTTGTTTTCACCACAGTTGGAAGTTATGTTCAAATGTGTAACAGGAATGCGATATTGCAAGTAGTAGATCACAGTTAACTAATAGCCTCTATAAATGTAATTAGAACTTTTTGAATACAGAAAGCTCAACATTAATATTAACAAAGCCAACATCAAACAAATCACCTGTACTGTACCGCGCATGCTTACAACTTTAGAGAACAAAAACAAACAAAAAATATTCTAATGCCTACTTTGTGTTGTTTACTGTTTGTCGGATCCTCATATTGACTGGATGCATATGGGTTTAGAAGTAAATAAAAGCTTTTTGCCATTTATATTTTGTAATAAAAAGAAAATCCTGACGAACATTTCTATAGACTCGTGGATGTAGTCTCTGAACATGTCTCGTGGATGTAGTCTCTGAACATGTCTCGTGGATGTAGTCTCTGAACATGTCTCGTGGATGTGGTCTGAACATGTCTCGTGGATGTAGTCTCTAGGTTAATAAAGACACGTCTTGCTGAACTTCAGGGTTCAACTCATCTTTTTCACTCTTCCCGTCAGTTTGACCTTAAATTAAAATAAAAACGATATAAAAATGTTTGCTGTATAAATATTTTGTTTACGATTAATTAGTTTACTCTTGATCATTTAAAGCATATGTTGTGCATAAAATCCACATAGAAAATGTAGCATAACGTGGAGAATGTAGTGTTTTGTTTATATTTTCATAACACTGTTGCTTCGGGTGGTATTGTATGGAAGCGTATTGTATGAACTTCTGAACTGGAAGTTCTGCTGATGCACTATTGCTGTCACAGATCTCCCAGACACCAGTCCTGAGAAGAAAGGCGAGCTAAACAGAGCAATAGGCTCGATTAAGTAGAGCCGATGCGTCCACAGAAATGCCATGTAGGTTTATTTATATCAAACTGAGGAAGTAACAGCAGAGTTGTTTATAAAAGCCCAGATCGCCTTTAATTTCTGCCCTCTCCCGCTGAACAGGCTCACAGCAGCCTCTGTCCGGTATGACTCATGCTTGTCTCTGTGAAAGATACTTGTGAAACGGTACGCATCGTAAACTTCGGTTTTGTTCCAGCCTCCCAAACATGAAAAAGGAGTCGGCTGTGACTACAGACCTTTAATTCAGCCATACATAACAGTGTTCATGGTGTACACGGGCGCTGAAACAGCTTGGTGTGGGAGAGAAGGGAGGTGTGGGAGAGATTAAGCAGGAAGCATTTATCTTCTTGTCTCACAATGCATCCACTCACAGGAGCACAGAGCAGAGAAACTACACTGCTGTGGTTGTTCTGAAGAGGATTATGATAATCTCTCTCCCTCCCTCTCACTCTCTCTCTTCTTCCTTTCTCTTGTCTTCACAGGAAGAACCTTGAAAAAAGAGAAATAGTAATATATATTGGGCTCACAGATCTTACCCTGTCTGCATTGTTTCTGTGTGTGGAGGGGCAGTATTCTCAGACACCAGAATATTTCTGTGATGAAACATTTGTTTTGTTTTCACAGTTATGTAAAGTCCAACAGTACAGTGACTGAGATCCCAGCGCCTGAAGATGTGGGCCCACCAGGCCTGCTGAGACAGTGAGAGTAGACCCTGCCTCACACCAGGCCTGCTGAGAGAGTGAGAGGAGGCCCTGCCTCACACCAGGCCTGCTGAGACAGTGAGAGTAGACCCTGCCTCACACCAGGCCTGCTGAGAGAGTGAGAGGAGGCCCTGCCTCACACCAGGCCTGCTGAGACAGTGAGAGTAGACCCTGCCTCACACCAGGCCTGCTGAGACAGTGAGAGTAGACCCTGCCTCACACCAGGCCTGCTGAGACAGTGAGAGTAGACCCTGCCTCACACCAGGCCTGCTGAGAGAGTGAGAGTAGACCCTGCCTCACACCAGGCCTGCTGAGACAGTGAGAGTAGACCCTGCACTCTCACTCAGTCAGCAGAGTCCCTCCTGACCTAATATCTCCCAGGGTCCATGTCTGTCTGTCTGTCTGCTTGTCTGTCTGCGTGTCTGTCTGCTTGTCTATCTGTCTGCGTGTCTGACTTGTTGCTGGAAAAGGCATGCGTCAACATGATGATACATGGACTAGCACAAACACACACTCCCATCCAGATAATGACCCATCTCCAGTCACAGCCAGGATCTTGGTGTGGGTTGTTGACTAACTCTCTACGTCACATCACACACTCCTATCAGAATTACACCCCTGTCAGTCTCACACACACACCCCTCCCTGTCTGAATCAATCAGTGAGTGGACAGGCCTGTGGTACAGCATCCCCCCTCCTACAGCCTCACATCCCAGCACACTGTTCCTACAGCCTCACATCCCAGCACACTCTGAGTCAGTCCCAGCTCAGCTGTTGAAAGGACAACATGTACAGGTGCTGGGGCGGTCTGGGGCAGTACCTAGAGACTAGAGGCTCCTGATGTCTAGCTCCATGGC